>NC_057813.1:576343440-576452778 GCF_018294505.1 Triticum aestivum | reverse complement strand
ACTTGGCCTTGCCGCGGTATCCTCCTCGGCCGGAGCATTTCTTGCCGGCTCCTCCAGCACCTTCCTGGGCCTTCTCCTTGTCGCGTCGCTCGTATTCAGCCTTTTGCTGCTCAACAAGCTGCTCGACCTTCTTGCAGCTCTGGAGGTCATGGCCCTTGGTGCGGTGGATCTTACAGTACTGCTTGTTGGTGCCGTCCTGCTTGTCGGTGACCGCCACAGCCTGGTAGTTGGTGCCTGCGACAATCCTCTCGCCGGAGCTGCCAGCCCTGGCTTTCTTGGCGCCAGCTCCATTGCTGGACTGCTCAACGACCAGCACATCTTTGCCTTTCTTCTTCCTGTTGTTCCGCCGTCGGTTTTTCCTTGCCGGGGCAGCCCCCCTCACTATCAGATCCTCCTACTTCTGTACTCTCTCCGGGGAGTTTCCTCCCTTCCTAAGCACGCGCACACTTGTCAGCCAGGGCATATAGCTCACTGACGTCCCTGATCTTGCACATCGCCATTTCCTCCCGCATCCTGCGGTTTCGTACGTTCTGATGGAACGCGCTGATTACCGCGGCAGGGTGAACATCTGGGATGTTGTGCTGTACGCGGCTGAATCTCTCAATGTACTTACGCAGGGGCTCTCCTTCCTTCTGGGTGAGCATATGAAGGTCGCTCTCCTGGCCAGGAGGCTTGTGGCCGCCCGTAAAGGCGCCGACAAACTGATGGCATAGGTCTGCCCAGGAGGATATGGAGTTGTTCGGCAAGTGCATGAGCTAGGATCTGACATTGGGCTTGAGTACCAGCGGGAAGTAGTTGGCCAGGATCTTGTCATCCCGCCCCCCAGCAGCTTGCACCGCGATGGTGTAGATGCTGAGGAACTCCGACGGATGTGACTTGCCGTCGTACTTCTCTGGTACGTCTGCCTTGAAATTCTTTGTGCTGGGCCACTGGACCTGCCGCAGCTCGCGAGTGAACGCAGGGCAACCTACCGCATACAGCAAGTCGCCTGGTTCCCCTGGCGCATGCATGTCGACAAAGGGCCCAGCGCGCTGGTCCGATTGACGCCGCGCTTCTCTTCGGCGCTCGATGCGAGTTCGAGCGTCTTCTTGCTGTCGTTCGTGAAGAACTTGGCGCTGATCACGACGAGCTCGTGGATCTGACGATGTGGTGGAGTGGCTGTTGAGGTGGATCCGACGAGTCGGCGATCTTGGCCTTCGGGGTGGATAGTGCGTGGTGGTCGCACCCCGACCGGTTTCGTTGCCACCGGCTCGTGCCTGGCAGTCCTGCCGCGGCAGCGATGTACTCGACTACCGCGGAGTGTCGCCGTTGGCGAAGCCGATGAGACTCTGAATGGTGGCCCTCCATTCATCGATCTTGTCTGCCGTTGGAGGGTAATCTAGAAGCAGTTGAGCTCGTGCCAAAGCTTCTGCTGGAGTGGTGGGCGCCAGTGGCGAACGGTGCGAGGAGCGGGATATGCTCGGACTTCTAACTATGTTAGAAGGAGCAGTATCCCATCCAGGCGACCGTGCCTCGCTCGTGCCAGCATGTTGGCGTGCATCCTGGTCTTGAGCACCCCGAGATCCACCAGCCCGATCTTGGCCCAACGAATGTATGGCTCTGCGAATGCCATGATGCTGTCGGTCCTGCGCCTCCTGAGATGGGCGCGGTGCATGTGCAGACGCCGAGGTCTGCGCAGCCTTGTCCTTGGACCTGGCAGCACCGTGAGCTCCCTCGTCAATGTCCATTCTTCCGCCGGCGTCTACCCCACCACCCGTCTGCTCCGGTGGTGGTGGGATCGACATGGACGGAACATCTGCCACCGAAGCCTTCTTCTTCGGTGGCATGTCGATGAAGAAGATGAAGATCTAGCTCGTGTGAATGCCGGATCAGGTTCACACAACCTCGACGCCCCCTACCTGGCGCACCAAAGATGTCGGGGAAGCTGATCCACGAACACCTATGGGGACCGGCGGGCCGGGCCCCTTTCGGTTCGGCGGGAGGCGGAGCTCGCACGAAGAGCAGATCGAGGTGAAGCACACGAGCGGTTTACCCAGCTTTGGAGCTCTCCGGAGAGATAATACTCCAACTGCTGCATGTATGAGTGTATTGAGTTCTTCCTCGGGAGCGCTGAGTGCTACAGTACACACTAGCTGCTGACGAGACCGAGCATGAGTGTTTTTCTGTCTTCCCACCCCCCTCTACGTTGCGCATGGGCCTCCTTTTATATGCTAAAGGGGTCACCAACAGGTGGCAACGTAGACAAGGGTAAAAATGGAAAAGGGATGGTGGTTGGTACAACTACCTGTACAGTGTATCCTACCTAACCCTGACGGCAGGGGACAGAGGCATTAAATGCCCGTCTATGTCGCCCAAACAGTGCAAAAAAGGACCGTCAGGGGCGCCACCGCTCGCCACGATGGCAATCTTGTCAGCGCCGCTTGCCACCGCGCATCGCTGGCTGCACAGCCTCCTGCCACGCGCGCCTGGAAAGGCCCCAGGGCGACACGTTGGTGGATGTGCTGGAGCACGGGTACAGGGTGGTAGCTTTGCCGCGGCAAGCGCCTTGCCGCGGTCGTTGTCTTGTCGCGTCGGGAAGCTTGTCGCTCACCAGGCCTCGCCGGGACGCGTGGCGCGTCGCGGCAAGTTCCTTGAGATGCCTTGGTTGGCCTTCCCGGCAAGCTCCTCTTGCCGGGGCCTTGTCTCCTTGGCTTGAATACTTTGTTCTTGAATGGCTCCACAGGAACCACGGAGGATCTTGGCGGTCACCCGGCAAGCCTTGCCGCGGGGTGCTGCAACTGCCCGTGCACAAGTTCGGGATACTAGGGTACCCCTACTCTAGTACACCGACATACGAACTCTTTTATAGATCGATCCGAAAGAATAACTTTGAGGTGGTTTCGTACCCTACCATAATCTCTATGTTTGTTCTCGGCTATTAGTGGCCTTGGAGTAACTCTTTGTTGCATGCTGAGGGCTTGTTATATGATCTATCTATGTTATTATTGTTGAGAGAACTTACACTAGCGAAAGTATGAACCCTAGGCCTTGTTTCCTATCACTGCAATACCGTTTACGCTCACTTTTACCACTTGTTACCTTTCTGTTTTTATTATTTCAGATTACAAATACCTTTATCTACTATCTATTTTGCACTTGTATCTTCATCTCTTCGCCAAACTAGTGCACCTATACAATTTACCATTTTATTGGGTGTGTTGGGGACACAAGAGACACTTTGTTATTTGGTTGCAGGGTTATTTGAGAGAGACCATCTTCATCCTACGCCTCCTATGGATTGATAAAACTTAGGTCATCCACTTGAGGGAAATTTGCTATTGTCCTACAAACCTGTGCACTTGCAGGCCCAACAACGTCTACAAGAAGAAGGTTGTGCATTAGACATCAAGCTCTTTTCTGGCACCGTTGCCGGGGAGGCTAGGTAAAGGGTACTCACACTTCGTCAACTAAGCTCTTTTTTTGGCGAGGTGAGTGCTTGAAGGTATATCTTTAGATCTTGCAATCGAATCTTTTTGTTTCTTGTTTTAGCACTAGTTTACTTTATAAAAGAAAACTACAAAAAATGGAATTGAGTTTGTCTCATATGCTTCACCTTTTTAATATCTTTCATGAGTATGCTGGAAAGGATAATTGTGCTCAAGTGCTAGAAGAAGAAATCTTTAAAATGTTTGGCACTAAATCTTTGAATGATGAGCATGATTGCAATGTTGTTAGTATGAATTCCTTGAATATCCATGATGCTAATGATATGCAAAACCACAAGCTTGGGGAAGCTATGTTTGATGGAGATGATATTTTTTGTCCCCCAAGCTTTGATGAGCAAATTTACTATGATGAAAGCATGCCTCCTATTTATGATGATTATTGTGATGATACGTATGCTATAAAGAAAAAGTTTGCTTATGTTGAGACTAATAAATTTTCTATGCTTGTAGATCATGAAAAGAATGCTTTAGGTGCTGGTTATATTGTTGAATTCATTCATGATGCTACTGAAAATTATTATGAGGGAGGAACATATGCTTGTAGGAATTGCAATAATATCAAGTTTCCTCTCTATGTGCTTAAATTCTTGAAGCTATGCTTGTATTACCTTCCTATGCTAGTTGATTATTGTTCCCATAAGTTGTTTGCTCACAAAATCCCTATGCATAGGAAGTGGGTTAGACTTAAATATGCTAGTCATATGCTTCATGATGCTCCCGTTATGTTTCAATTCTTATCTTTTATGTGAGCATCATTTTCATCATCATGCCTAGCTAGAAAGGCATTAAAGAAAAGCGCTTGTTGGGAGACAACCCAATATTTATCCTTACTGTTTTTGTGTATCCACATGATTATGCTACTGTAGTAATCATGTTTTATAGCTTTTGTTTCAATAAAGTGCCAAGTAGAACCTTTGGGAAGACTTGGGTGAAGTTTATATGATCTTGCTGTAGAAAACAGAAACTTTTGTGCTCACGAGAATAGCTGCCATTTTTTACTGGAGAACGCTTTTAGGTTGATTCTTTTTTCAGATGATTAATAGACAATTTTCGCAGGTCTAGCAATTTATTTCATAATTTTTGGGGTTCCATAAGTATACATTTTATACAGATTACTACAGACTATTCTGTTTTTTGACAGATTCTGTTTTCTATGTGTCGGAGTAATGGGCCACGGGTAGGCTAACCCGAGCCCCAAGACCTTTCAAGACATCGGGGCAGGCCGCGTCCCTCAAGCCGAGTCCCAGACGGCGACTCCGAGATAAGCCGACTCTGGGATGGCGGCCTCTAGAGGGGCCGACTCCAAGCTGGCGACCTTCATCCCAAAGTACGATGCGGGGTACGGTTGCGACATGGCCGTCTCCCCCCTGCTCACGAAGGGCCGGCATGGCTACGTTGAGCCGTATCGCTGGAAGATCTCTGGTGAGGCGCAGCCCTGTTGCCATGCCTGCCCTGACCTTAGCCACAGTGCGCAGTACACTGTGCCCACGACGCCGGCCTGTACGACCCCAAGGCGGCGGGGTCGTCTGTCAGTGGGTGGACCAAAGGTGGCCGGGGCGCCCGAAGACGGATCCGTGGGAGTCGGCCTCCCTGGAGTCGGCCGACTCCTCCCCAGGGCCCCACGTGCCATTAACCAGACAAGACGGGGAATGGCGACAGTGATCGCCCGATAGACGGCGGCACTGTTGCCATGACATGATGACCAAGCCTACGTCACCAGGAGTGTCGCTGCAGTACCAAGCCTGTCCGCGGGACCCGCCAGTCGGCTGGCCCCAGAAGCCGGCAGGAAAGACGGTGGCCTGAGAGACAGACGGCTGGGGCCCGCGCCCAGCCGGATTACTATTGTACCCCCGGGGGGTAGCCCTATATAAACCCCCCGGGGCACCCATGCAAAGGGTTCGGACCTGAGTAGAGATAGTCCAAATAGCACGGGAGGAGAGGACTAGCCTTGCTCTCTCCTGCCTCCCAAAGCAGCTCTAGGAGCACTATTGTAGTCACCTTGTTTGAGTGATCATGCGGAGACTCCGCAGAGCAGCAGTAGGGGTGTTATCTCCTAGGAGAGCCCTGAAGCTGGGTAAGATCCGCCGGCGTGCATGTCTTCGCCTCATCCCGCTTCCAGGCACCGGCGACGTTCTACTCGCTCCCACCATGATAAGCCATCCTTTGGCATATGTCGTATCCAACCCCCGACATTTGGCGCCCACCGTGGGGCGAGGTGCACCGTCATCCGGAGATCTGCTCTGGACGGGAACCCTGTTCCTTCCCGACGAGCGCAGCTAGCCCGGCACGCCGGATGGCGTCTGTGCCGACGCACTGCACGGCGTGGAGATCGCATGTGCGGCCAGCTGCCTCGCCGATCTTATCGGTGAGGTTCGCCTCTCCGATGAGCCTGCATCGGACGCAGGCACGAGCGCCCCCGAGAGCCTCCTCGCAGGCCTCCTCAACCAACTCCACGTCGCCGGTGAGCCTGCCGCGGACCTGGACTCCATAGGATCCACTGACCCGATGCTGGTCGATTCCGACACCGCGTCGCTCAACGCGTTCCCCACCAACGTGGTGGTCTACGACGAGCCACTTTCGTACGCGGGGAGCGGTGGAAGCGCCGTCACCGAGGTCCTTGTCCTTGAGCACGGCGAGCGCTCTGGCGAAAGAGCAGATGACCCGCTCGACGCGGCCCGGCGAGGCCTTGCGGCGCCGATCCCAGAGGACGCCGACGCCGAGACGCTGGAGGCACTCCACCTTCAGCTCGTCGACAGCGCGAAGAAGCTGGCAAGCATGAGGCGCTTGTCAGAAGCTTACCAACGAGAGATGGATCGCGCCATAGGCGGTTCGCCGGCTCCAACTGGGCCTAGCCGCCTGGGCGCGGTCCGACAGCGCGGCGCGGCAATCGCAAACCTCTTCGGGGCTGATCGCCCTGTGTACGCCATGCCCACAGAGAATATCCGTGCCGCCCAGGCGGGGGCAGAAGAGATCGACAACTTCGAAGGCGAAGAGCGCCGCATAATGACGGAGCGAGTTCAGCAGCTCCTCGACGCGGCCACTGCGCAGAACGGTGCCGGCTGCCGCACCGAGGCGCCGCAGCGTTAAAACGACGACCCATCGCTTCGCCGAGACCAAGGTGCGACGTCTCGGACGCCGACTGGCGGAGCCCGTGGGAAGAAGGACAAGGAGCCGGCTATCAGCCACAGCCGGACTCATATCACCATCGAGCGCGACCAAGACGGCCGCCCCAGAGCAGTGGAACAGCGGGACGACTACCAGCCTCCCCCTCCTCGCGGAGAAAGGCGAGTCTCCCCGCCGCCCGTAGAACATCCGACTCTCGGCGACCGCCTTGGCCGCCGAGAGGGAGTCGGAGCGAATGACGCCCGCCACCGGATCGACCGACTCCACTGATCCTTGGTGCTGGAAGAAGAAGACGAGTTGGGTCCCCCCTGCTTTGGACCCCGCATCCGAGATGAGCCCTTTCCCAAAGGGTTCACGCTCCCCCGAGACACGCCCAAGTATACCGGCACCGTGAAGCCGGAGGATTGGCTGATCGACTACTCTACGGCTGTCAACATAGCGAACGGCAACATGCGTGTTGCTGTAAGATACATCCCGCTCATGCTCCAGGGCTCGGCTCGGACGTGGTTAAACAGTCTGAAGCCCCGCAGCATCAACAGTTGGGTGGACTTCACCGAGGCTTTCGTCCGCAACTTCACGAGCACGTACAAGCGACCTCCCAAGCCGCGCCAGCTCTCCTTGTGCGTGCAAGGCCCTGACGAGTCTACTCGCGACTACCTCACGTGCTGGGGCAAACTCCGAAACTCCTGCGAGGGCATGCACGAGGTGCATGCCATTGAGTACTTTACTGCCGGGTGCAGAGAAGGCACCCTCCTCAAGCACAAGCTCCTCTACGACGAGCCCAAGACCCTCGACGAGCTGCTGATCACGGCGGACAAGTATGCCACGGCCGACTCCTCCATGAAGGCGGAGATTCGGGTCAGCGCGACTGGCAAAGTCGCCCCTCAGGCTCCAAGAACTCCGGCTGGAGACACCAGTCGGCGGCAGCAGAATGACCAGAAGCACAAGGCCCCGCTGCCGACTTCCAGCAGTCAGCAGGTGGCAACGGCGGAGCACCAGCAACTAGAGGGACCGCCTCTGGCAAAGCGGCAGAAGGGCGGCAAGTCCAACTGGCTGCCGGCTTTCTCCTACGAGCAGACTCTGGACGGTCCCTGCAAGTTCCACAATGGCGTGAAGCTGTCCAACCATACAACCCGGAAATGTCACTGGCTGACCAGAATCACCAAGGGGGACGGCCTGCTCCCTCCCCCTCCTGCTGGGCTGCCTCCTCCATAGCAGCCCCAGTAGCCGGCCGTCAGGCCGGTCGGCGTGATACAAGACGAGTTCCCAGACGAGCACGGAGCCTACATGGTGTTCACCAGTGTAGCGGACGACCGGTGCAGCAGGCGCCAGCAGCAGCAAGAAGTAAACGCAGTTGCATCAAGCACTCCAGAGTTCATGCATTGGTCCAAAAGGCCCATCAGTTGGAGCAGAGCCGATCACCCAGAGGTGATGCCGAGCCCAGACTCTTACGCCTTGGTCCTAGGCGCCACCCTTGCCACGGACAGGCGAGCCGCTCGCTTCTCGCGAGTACTGATAGACGGAGGCAGCAGTATCAACATCCTGTACAAGGATACGATGGAGAAACTTGGAATCAAGCGAAGACAGCTTCAGAGCAGCCGGACTGTGTTTCACGGAATCGACCCCGGCCTTTCCTGCTCGCCAATCGGCAAGATCCTGATAGATGTCCTCTTCGGAGACAAGGATCATTTCCGCCGAGAGCCAATTTGGTTTGAGGTGGTGGACCTTGAAAGCCCATATCACGCATTGCTTGGCCGACCCGCCTTGGCCAAGTTTATGGCGGTACCCCACTATGCCTACCTCAAGATGAAGATGCCGAGTTCCAAGGGAATCCTAACCGTGTCCCGCGACTATAGGAAGTCGTCCACTTGCGTGGCTGAAAGTAGTCGGCTGGCCGAGTCCTTGGTGGTCGCAGCTGAGAAACGGCTTCTTGATTGGGTCGTGGCGATGGCCGGCAAGCAGCCTGAGTTGTCGCCCGACCCCAAGGAGTCGGAAGCAGAAGGATCATTTAAGTCGGCCAAGGAAACAAAGAAGATACCACTGGACCCAGAACACCCAGAGAAGTACGCTGTCATAGGCACTAGCCTTGACAGCAAATAGGAAGGCGAGCTCGTCGATTTCCTCCGTGAGAATCGCGACATCTTCGCATGGTCCCCCAAGGACATGCCTGGTGTCCCGACGGAATTCGCCGAGCACAAGTTACACGTCCGATCTGATATCAAGCCCGTCAGGCAGCCCTTGCGCCGCCTGTCAGAAGAGAAAAGAAGAGTTGTTGGAGAAGAACTAGCCCGGCTCCTGGCGGCCGGCTTCATCATGGAGGTGTTTTTTCCAGAGTGGTTAGCAAACCCGGTTCTAGTGCTGAAGAAGAACAAGCAGTGGCGGATGTACATTGATTACACAAGCCTCAAAAAAGCTTGGCCCAAGGACCCGTTTGCTTTGCCGAGAATCGATCAGGCGATAGACTCCACAGCCGGATGCGAGTTGTTGAGCTTCCTGGATGCGTATTCAGGATATCACCAGATCAAGCTGAACCCGGCTGACAGACTGAAGACCTCCTTCATCACACTGTTTGGAGCCTTCTGCTACCTAACCATGACGTTCGGCCTGAGAAATGCCGGCGCCAGCTTTCAGCGTTGCATGCAGAAATGCCTCCTGAAGCAACTCGGTAGAAACGCCCACGTCTATGTGGACGATCTAGTGGTGAAGACGGAGAAGCGAGGAACCTTGTTGGAGGACCTCAAGGAAACCTTCGAGAATCTGCGCCAATTCCAGATCAAGCTCAACCCGGAGAAGTGAGTTTTCGGAGTACCAGCCGGCCAGCTCCTCGGTTTCCTGGTCTCTGAACGCGGCATAGAGTGCAACCCTGTGAAGATCAAGGCCATCGAGAGGATGGAAGCACCCAGACGACTGTTAGATGTGCAGAAGTTCACCGGCTGTTTGGCATCCATCAGCCGATTCATCAGTCGGCTGGGCGAGAAGGCTCTCCCCTTGTATCAGCTCATGAAGAAGACGACCTTCTTTGAGTGGACTCCCAAGGCGGACAAGGCTTTTCTCCAACTAAAGAAGAGGTTGACTACTCCCCCTGTGCTGGCGGCTCCGACTCCCAAAGAGCCCATGCTCCTATACATTGCCGCCACCAGCCGAGTAGTCAGCACAGTCATTGTAGTCGAGCGTAAGGAGGAAGGCAAAGCGCTACTGTCCAGAGACCGGTGTATTACCTGAGTGAAGTACTGTCGACCTCCAAGCAGAACTACCCCCATTACCAGAAGATGTGCTACGGCGTGCATTTTGCCGCCAAGAAATTGAAGCCCTACTTCCAGGAGCATCCAATCACCGTGGTCTGCACAGCTCCACTGGCTGAGATCATCAGAAGCCGAGATGCTTCTGGCCGAGTGGCCAAATGGGCCATTGACTTGGCCCCCTACACCATCTACTACGAGCCCCGCACCGCCATCAAGTCGTAGGCACTGGCCGACTTCCTCGTCGACTGGGCTGAGACCCAGTACCTGCCGCCAGCGCCTGACTCCACCCATTGGCGGATGCACTTTGACGGCTCCAAGATGCGCACCGGCTTGGGAGCCGGCGTCGTCCTCACTTCCCCCAAGGGCGACAAGCTCATATATGCCCTGCAGATCCACTTCGCCGCCTCCAACAACGTGGCCGAGTATGAGGCGCTCATACACGGGCTCCGGCTTGCCAAAGAACTCGGCATTCGCTGGATCCTATGTTATGGCGACTCTGACTTGGTAGTCCAACAATCATCTGGCGATTGGGATGCCAAGGATGCAAATATGGCGAGCTATCGTTTCCCCGCTCAGCAGCTCAGCGGATACTTTGAGGGGTGCGAATTCCTCCACGTGCCAAGGAACGACAACGACCAAGCAGACGCCTTGGCACGAATCGGCTCCACTCGCCAGGTGATACCATTTGGTGTCGCCCTCCGGCGCCTCCTCAAGCCTTCCATCAAGCCGTCACCAGAATCAGATTCAATCTTTGTGCCGGCTCCGCCTGAGGACGCCGGACCCGACTCCAAGAAGCACACAGTCGAAGCCGGCCCGAGGACTTCAGAACCCGGCCCGGGGACTCCTGCGGCAGGATCAAAGACTCCAGAGCCAGGCCCGGGGACTGCTCCAGTCAGCCCCGGGGCTTCGTCAAACCAGCAAGCGGCTACGGACACTGACCCGCCGCCTCGCAGCCCAGCCACCCTTATCCAAGTCGCACTCGCAGCAGCTGAACAAATAGCAGCACCTTCATGGGCCCATCCCATCCTCAGATTCTTAGTAAACAGAGAGCTGCCAACTGATGAAATCTTGGCTCGGCAAGTGCAACGCCGAGCATCAGCCTACACCATAGTCAACAGAGAGCTGGTCAGGCGCAGCGTTACCAGCGTTTTCCAATGCTGCGTCGAGGCAGAACAAGGCCAAGCAATCCTCAGAGACATCCACAAAGGCGAGTGCGGTCACCACGCGGCCTCCAGGGCACTCGTTGCCAAAGCCTTCCGGCACGGTTTCTTCTGGCCAACAGCCCTGGAAGAGGCCAAAGAACTAGTCCAAAAGTGCAAGGGGTGCCAGATTTTCCGTTCCAAGCCACTCCAGCCGGCTTCCGCACTCAAGACTATCCCCATCGCCTGGCCCTTTGCAGTCTGGGGTCTGGACATGGTGGGACCATTCAAGACGGCACGAGGTGGCTTGACTCACCTGCTGGTCGCGGTAGACAAATTCACCAAGTGGGTGGAGGCGAAACCCATCAAGAAGTTGAATGGTCCAACTGCAGTGACCTTCATCGCTGACATCACAACTCGGTACGGCATCCCACACAGCATCATCACCGACAATGGCACGAATTTTGCCAAAGGAGCCTTGGCCCGTTTCTGCGTGACACAGGGTATTCGACTGGACTTAGCGTCCGTTGCCCATCCGCAGTCAATAGGCCAGGTAGAGCGAGCGAACGGCCTCGTCTTATCCAGCATCAAGCCTCGACTCGTCATCCCACTGGAGCGATCTGCCGGCTTCTGGCTTGAGGAGCTGCCAGCCGTCCTCTGGAGTCTGCGCATGACTCCAAACAAGTCAACCGGCTTCACACCCTTCTTCCTCGTCTATGGTGCCGAAGCCGTCATCCCAACGGACATAGAGTTCGACTCCCCGCGAGTCACCATGTATACCGAGGAAGAAGCAGAAGAAGCACGACAAGACAGCGTCGATCTGCTGGAAGAGGGCCGGCTGTTGGCACTCAGCCGGTCCGGCATCTACCAGCAGAGCCTGCGTCGATACTACAACAGGAAGGTCAGGCCAAGATCTTTCCAAGAAGGCGACCTTGTGCTCCGGCTGATACAGCGAACAGCCGGCCAGCACAAGCTATCGGCACCTTGGGAAGGCCCCTTCATCATCAGCAAGGTGCTAGGAAACGACGCCTACTATCTGATCGACACCCAGAAGCCCCGAGCGCGCAAGAGGGACGACTCCGGCAAAGAAACAGAGCGCCCGTGGAATGCAAATCTTCTTCGAAGATTTTACAGTTGATGCAGTATGTATCGCACTACCCCTTTGTATTAAAGTACTAAGACTTTGGGCCCCCTGAGACGAGCTCGTGGACTGCCCTTTTTGTTATCTATATGACAAGCATTATGCCTTCGAGAAAATCACTTTCGTTGCAAGACGCTTGGCACCGGGCTAGACTAGTCGGCCCGGGGACTCGCCGCCTTGCGCTATGAGGAGCTTCCCGCGGTCAGACAAGTAGTGTGCGGTGCCCAATCCGTCTCCTGGCAAAGCCGCAGCTCGCAGAGCGACGGTGAGGCGAGCAGGAGGGGGGAAGAACGGGCACCCACACGAAAAATGGCTAAGAACCTAAAGCATGAACATAGCGTAAGACGGCCTCCAGCATTTCTAAAGCGGAAGCCGACTCATGAGTAGTCGGCTCGCCGTCTTTATTAGCTTTCATCAAGGACGGCCGACTCTTGGGTAGTTGGCCCTTTCGCTTTCTATCCAACTTGCTAAAGAAACTCTAAAACAGCCAAGTATTCGCTTTCCCGAAGTAGCCAAGCACTTGAACCAGCGACAGTCCGCAGAGCGGCTGTCCGACTGGCAAGGCAGCGACTAAGGGAGGCGGCAAAGGGAAAAGCCTAAAAGAGCAGTAAGCAAGGGAAGACAGAAATCGGATAAATATTTACATAGGCCCTTGGCCGAATTTTCGAATAAAGGTTCAAGATACACCCCGCGGGTGGAACTGTTCGAAACTAACAAAGTTTTCAAAGATTGCTAAGACAGACAGGTAGAGGCAGCCTAGGAGGCGGTGTCGAGGATCGGAGGATCGGAGGAGACGGCGGCATCAGGCGCCGGGGCAGTCGGCTGGGCGGTCTCAGCTTGATCACCTCCGGCGGCAGTCGCCTTCTCTTGGCGCGGCTCGTTGCTGGAGGTGCGGTCGAGCTGAGGCTGGCCGCCTGCTCCATCTTCTGGCGCCTCTGCCTCGCCTTCGTCCTCCGCCTCATCCTCCTCCTTAGTGCTGGAGTCGATCACCTCCGCCAAATCTTCGCCATACTCCGGGTTCATTCCGAACCACTCCGGCGGCACTTCCTCGCCGCCTTCAGCCCGCTCGGGGACGAAGACGCTGGTGTCTGTGTACTCGGAGATGGCTGTAGCACGCTCAATAAGGGCGCCCTCCACGGCCTCCAGCTCGGCCTGGGCTTCTAACCGGAACGCGGCCAGACGGTCCAGGTCCAGCCCTGGATACCATGCCTTGACAAACTCCAAGGCCCGGCGTGCTCCGGCCTGGGCCGAGGAGCCCTTCCAAGCCTCAAGACGGCCGGCAGCGACCTCCAGCCAGTCGGCAGTTCGGCTGGCGGTGCGCAGAGCCGGCATGCCTGGCCACAGGGCGGCAACCGCCTGGGCACCGACACGCTGAAGCCGGCGCATCAGCCGGTGAGCCGGACGAAGACGGGCTTCAATGCTCAGAAGCTGCTCCTCGACGGTCCATGGGGCATTGGCGGCGATCTCCTCACCGTCCGCCCTTCGCGCCGCACGAGCAGCCTCGATGGCCGGAGGGACTGCCTGCGAATGGCCAGGGAAGAAGTCTGCCAAGACAAAAAGTAGCAAATTGAAAAAATCAAAAGTCAGCCCGACGCATAGTCGGAAGCCCGAAAAGGCGAAAGAAACTTACCGTCAACAATATCCTCGATCTCGTGGAAGCCGGAGGTCAGCATCGCCTCCCTGTCAGTCCAGGAGGAGCGCTCGCTCTCGAACTTAGCTAGGAGTGCGGTCTCCCTTTTCTCGGCCTCGTCCTGTGCCTTCTTGAGCAGCTCCTTCTGCTCGGCCAGCTGCGCCGCCAGCAGGTCGCGTTTTGTGGCGAGCTTGCCACACTCCTCCTCTTTGGCATGGCAGGCGGTATTGGCCTCACCAAACTGCTCCTGAAGAACGGCATTGGCTTCTGAGGAACAAGGAAGAGACAAATGAGTCATTAGCAAAAAGATTGCCGGGAAGATCCGGCCCGACTGCTCAGCAGTCGGCCCGAATCTCGGGGACTACAGCCCGCGGGTGCGCCAGCGCGCCCCTGCGAAGAAAGAAGAACTCACTCCGGCTTTCCGACAAGTCTGCAGTCTGCTTGTTCAACTCCTCAACATTGCGGTTGAAGGCAGTGACGCGGAGGTTGTGGTACTCCTGCAATGAATCATTGAAGACAAAGTCAGTATTTGGAACTCGCCAGAGGGAGTTCCGGACCGCCTGCTCAGCAGCCGGCCTAGAACCCGGGGACTACACCCAGTGGGTGCGCTGGCGCGCCCCCACAGAGAAACAAACAAGAGTCCAAAGGAAAAGAAACTTACTCGGACGGCCGATCGGGCGGCCAGATGCGCTCGGGTGCAGGCTTGAAGGGCGTCGCCCTCGGCCCAAAGCTTTGCCTGGACTTCCAGGAGCAGTTCATTTAACGGCCAAGTGCCGCCTCCGCGCACCCACCCGGTGGGCGCGGCGCTTGTGGCCTCGGCGTCTAGGGACGCCGAGCCAGCAACACCGGTCTCCCAAGGACGCGGTGCCGAGGTCGCCCTCTCAAGACGGCGACGTACCGGCGAGGCGACTTGGAGAAGCAGCCGCGTTTCAGCCTCGTCCATAGCCGACGGCTCCGACGGATCCACCGGCTGCTTGCCATGTGGCCTCCCAGACGGCGGTGGAGGCGGTGGTGGCGGCACGAGGGTGTCCGAAATAGAAACATCGCCGCCCTCCTTCTCCACGATGGGGTCCTCAGTGCCGGCCCCTCCGGTTTGCCCCGTGAACTCCAGAGGCGGCGGCGCAGACGATAGTGGGGGGACAAGCATCGCTGATCGGCGATGTGCGGCCTCCTTGGCGTGTCGTCTCGCTGCGAGGGCAGCCTCGGCATCCTCTAGCTCCTTCTGGACGGAGGCAGCCGCCTTGTCGGCCTCCGCCTTCTCCAGACGTTCCGCTTGCTCCTCCTCGCGCTTCTCCCGCGCGTTTCGCTCCGTCGCCTCCCGGAGGGCGACGGTGGGGTCAGCCCACCGAGTATTGGCGGACGTCTCCGCCGACCCAATGACAGAGGGGACGGCGACTCTCTCAAGGGAGAGAGGGGCCCTGGAGAAGATCGGAGGGAGTACATGAACAAAGACTCGGATAAGATTCGACGAAGGAAAAGAAAGAGCACGAAGACTTACGCGGATACTAGCGGCGGCCTTCTCACTTCCCTTTGGAAGCCGTTGGCCTTCGCGGCTGCCTCCTCCCATCTGGTCGCGGCGGCCGCCCCCTTAAGCTTCTTCAATTTGCCGCCGGGCACACTCGGCCCGGCGTGACGTTTCTTCGCGCTGCCCTGGCCGGTGGAGGGGCCGACCTTCGGCTGGTGGCGCGGGGCGACTTCCCCTTCGGCATCATCGTCGGGCCGTTCGTCGAAAGTCGTCGAGGGCCTGAAGTCGCCTTCCGCTCCTCCTCCCCCGCCTTCGGCGTCGGCTTCCATTGCCGCCGCCCCCAAGTCGGGGTCGTCGATGTTGCTCTCCGCGCGGTCAGGAACATACTCGCGGGGCTGTCTCGTGGCGCCAGCGGCAGGCTGCATGAGAGGGTTCTGATTCAGAAGAGGCCGACAAGAGTTAGAAGCCGGAGTCGGCTGAGGAAAAAAGACAAAGCATTAGGAGGACGCGACTTACCACTGGCGGAGGGTCGTCGCGCGAGTACGGCTCTTTGCCGAACTGCCAGTCCTCCTCGTACTCGCAGTGCGCGATGTAGTTCACCATGTTCGCCACCTCCTTGCGGGGCATCTCCTTGGTGCTCATCCGACTTGGGTCTCGGGGGCCGCTCATCTGACAGATCAGGTGTGGCCGGCATTGGAGCGGGAGAACTCGGCGCGCCACGAAGGCGGCCAGCAAGTCGGCCCCGACGAGTCCCTCCGACTGTATCAAGACTCGGAGTCGCGCTACAGCGGCGGCTCCGGCAAGGGACAGCGACTTGAACCTGTGGGACCAGCTGGGGAGCCTCCCGGCCAGGGGAGTGGCGTTGTAGGGCGGCAGGTTAACCCAGTCGCCGTCGGAGGAGAGGTTCTTCACGTAGAAGTACGAGCGCTGCCACATCTTCACCGACTTGATCAGCGCGATGGGAGGAAAGGGATTGTCGGCCGTCGAGCGTCGCATCGCGATGAAGGCGCCGCACTGAGCCGGCACGCCGGCGATGTGCGTGCCGAGCTTAGAAGAAAAGAATTCCCCCCACAGCTCGATGGTGGGGAGAAGGCCGAGGAAACCTTCGCACAAAGTGGCGACGACGGAGAGCAGCACCACCGTGTTCGGTGTGAGGTGGTGCGGCTGAAGAGTGTGGAACTCCAGGAACGAGCGGAAGAAGCCGCTCGCCGGCAGCCCCAGGCCGCGCATAAGGTGCGAGTGGGTCGTCCTCTTCCGGCGCCGACCGGATTTCCCCCTACGGCGCGGCGCGGGCGCGCACGAGGTCCGCGCTGGGAAGACGACGTGTCTGGCGGAGGAACTCGATGTGTTCCTCCTCTACGTCCGAGCCGTCCCACACGCCGGAGCGCACGGCAGGGGCCGCGGCGGAGGAACAGCTCATCGCCGTGGTATGGCGGGCTCTGGGTCAACGACGGAGGAAGGAAGGAGAAAGAGAGCAAGATGGGGCGGGGGAGCGGGGAAGAAGGGCGTGCGAGCTGTGCCCCTCCACTTTTCCCCCGCCTACTTATAGCCCAACGGGTTGACAAGCCGAGGGGACGGGCGTGGGATTAACTGCGCATAACGTCCCGCACCGCCCCACGATTTACCCCACGAAGTTACTGCGCGCAGTAACGACATGGGAAAACCAACCGTCCACGGCCGCAACGGATCCGTCCGTATGCTGAGGTGCGGTAGTGGTGGGCCCCGCCTGACGGCCCGTCCCGTCGCGCGCGTGGGCAGGCAAACTGTTCTCCTCACGTGGCACCACGCGATAGGACCGCGTTGACGGCGACGAGGAGGCGTATCGGGCACGCCGCCTGGTTTCCCGCCGTGACTTTTGAACTAAGGCTCTTTACCGAAGCTCCGACTCTCGACAGTCGGCCCAAGGAAAGACGGCAACCGAGTCTCAGTATCTGCACTTATAAAGATTGAAGTTGTTGAAGCCCCACGATGCAGCGACCGTCGGGCTTCACCAGCTTCGGGGACTACTGTCGGAGTAATGGGCCACGGGTAGGATAAACCGAGCCCCAAGACCTTTCAAGACATCGGGGCAGGCCGCGTCCCTCAAGCCGAGTCCCAGACGGCGACTCCAAGATAAGCCGACTCTAGGATGGCAGCGTCTAGAGGGGCCGACTTCAAGCTGGCGACCTTCATCCCAAAGTACGATGCGGGGTACTGTCGCGACGTGGCCGTCTCCCCCCTGCTCATGAAGGGCCGGCATGGCTACAGTGAGCCGTATCGCTGGAAGATCTCCGGCGAGGCGCAGCCCTGTTGCCATGCCTGCCCTGACCTCAGCCACAGTGCGCAGTACACTGTGCCCATGACGCCAGCCTGTACGACCCCAAGGCGGCGGGGCCGTCTGTCACTGGGTGGACCAAAGGCGGCCGGGGCGCCCGAAGACGGATCCGTGGGAGTCGGCCTCCCTGGAGTCGGCCAACTCCTCCCCAGGGCCCCACGTGCCATTAACCAGACAAGATGGGGAATGGCGACAGTGATCGCCCGATAGACGGCGGCACTGTTGCCATGACTCGATGACCAAGCCTGCGTCACCAGCAGTGTCGCTGCAGTACCAAGCCTGTCCGTGGGACCCGCCAGTCGGCGGGCCCCAGAAGCCGGCAAGAAAGATGGTGGCCTGAGAGACAGACGGCTGGGGGCCGCGCCCAGCCGGATTACTATTGTACCCCCGGGGGGTAGGCCTATATAAACCCCCCGGGGCACCCATGCAAAGGGTTCGGACCTGAGTAGAGATAGACCAAATAGCACGGGAGGAGAGGACTAGCCTTGCTCTCTCCTGCCTCCCAAAGCAGCTCTAGGAGCACCATTGTAGTCACCTTGTTTGAGTGATCATGCGGAGACCCCGCAGAGCAGCAGTAGGGGTGTTATCTCCTAGGAGAGCCCTGAAGCTGGGTAAGATCCGCCGGCGTGCATGTCTTCACCTCATCCCGCTTCCAGGCACCGGCGACGTTCTACTCGCTCCCACCATGATAAGCCATCCTTTGGCATATGTCGTATCCAACCCCCGACACTATGTGTTGTTTGCTTATTTTGATGAATCTATGAGTAGTATCGGAGGGTATGAACCATAGATAAGTTGAAGTATAGTAGATATTACACCAATATGAATTTAGAATGAGTTCATTACAGTACCTAAGTGGTGGTTTTATTTTCTTATACTAACGGAGCTTACGAGTTTTGTTTTGAGTTTTGTGTGGTTGAAGTTTTCAAGTTTTGGGTAAAGATTCGATGGACTATGAAATAAGGAGTGGCAGGAGCCTAAGCTTGGGGGTGCCCAAGGCACCCCAAGGTAATATTCAAGGACAACCAAGCAACTAAGCTTGGGGATGCCCCGGAAGGCATCCCCTCTTTCGTCTTCGTTCATTGGTAACTTTACTTGGAGCTATATTTTTATTCACCACATGATATGTGTTTTGCTTGGAGCGTCATTTTCTTTTGTTAGTTTTTGCTTTCTGTTAGTTAGAATTTTGTTTTGCCTCTTTAGTTTCAATAAAAAAGTCAAGGATAGCCTTTGCCATGCTTATTTTGCTAGTTTGCATGTTGTTGTTTGAAAACAGAAAGTTTACCGCTGTTGCAAAAATTCCCTAGAAAAGTCAGAGAATGGTCTAACGTTGAATACTTTTGCATATTGAGATCTGATAAATTTATTACAGTCGGAATTTTAGTTCATAATTTTTGGAGTCAGGGAATGATTGATATTCTTGCATTCTTTACAGACTGTACTGTTTTGACAGATTGCTGTTATGTTTGCGTTGTTTGCATATGTTTGCTTGTTTAATGATTCTATTTGATGATAGGAGTATTAAATATGCAGAGGCATTTAGTATTCAATGTTGAATAATAATTTAAGTGATTTGTTATAGTAGAATATGATAAGGTTTTGCATTGGTTTATATTAACCTATCTCACGAGTTCTTGCTGAGTTTGTTGTGAATGAAGCTTTTGATAAAAAGAAGAGAAATCATGATATGAGAGGAATTAAGGAGACACAAAAGTTCAAGCTTGGGGATGCCCAAGGCAGCCCAAGACAATATTTCAAGAAGTCTCAAGCATCTAAGCTTGGGGATGCCCCGGTAGGCATCCCACCTTTCTTCTTCAACAACTATCGGTTAGTATCGGTTGAGCCTAAGTTTTTTGCTTCTTCACATGAGTTGTGCTATCCTTGTATTGAAGTTTTCTTTATCTTTGCTTGCTGTTTGAATAATGTACCAAGATCTGAATTCTTTATTGAGAGAGAGCCATACATGAATTGGAATTTGCTAGAATACTCTATGTGCTTCACTTATATCTTTTGAGCGTGATATTTTTTGCTCTAGTGCTTCACTTATATATTTTAGAGTGGTGGATTTGTTTTAAAGAAACTTGATCTCTCATGCTTCACTTAGATTATTTTGAGATTCGTTAATAGCATGGTAATTTGCTTAATGTTAATATACTTGGTGTTCAAGATATGTGAAACTTTCTTTTGAGTGCGTTGAATACTAAGATAAGTTTGATGCTTGATAATTGTTTTGAGATATGGAGGTAATAATATCAAAGTCATGCTAGTTAAGTAGTTGTGAATTTGAGAAATGCTTGTGTTGAATTTGGTAAATCCCGTAGCATGCACGTATGGTTAAAGTTATGTAACAAATTTGAAGCATGAAGTGTACCTGGCTTGTGCATCCTTATGAGTGGCGGTCGGGGACGAGCGATGGTCTTTTCCTACCAATCTATCCCCCTAGGAGCATGCGCGTAGTACTTGATTTTTGATGACTTCTAAATTTTTGCAATAAGTATATGAGTTCTTTTGACTAATGTTGAGTCCATGGATTATACGCACTTTTACCTTTCCGCCATTGCTATCCTCTTCGGTACCGTGCATTGCCCTTTCTCACATTGAGAGTTGGCGCACTTCGCCGGTGCATCCAAACTCCGTGATACGATACGCTCTATCACACATAAACCTCCCTATATATTCCTCAAAAAAGCCACCATACCTACCTATTATGGCATTTCTATAGCCATTCCGAGATATATTGCCATGCAACTTTCCACCGTTCCGTTCATCATTATTATGACATACATTACTTTTGTCATATTGCCATTGCATGATCATGTAGTTGACATCGTATTTGTGGCAACGCCACCATGCATTATTTTTCATACATGTCACTCTTGATTCATTGCACCATCTCGGTACACCACCGGAGGCATTCATATAGAGTCATACCTTGTTCTAGTTTCGAGTTGTAATTCTCATGTTGTAATCAATAGAAGTGTGATGATCATCATTATTAGAGAATTACCCAAATAAAAAAAGAGAAAGGCCAAAATAAAAAAAAAGACAGGCCCAAAAAAAGAAAAGGGCAATGCTACTATCTCTTTTTCCACACTTGTGCTTCAAAATAGCACCTTGTTCTTCATGTAGTGAGTCTCATATATTATGCTTCAAAGTAGCACCTTGTTCCTCATGTAGTGAGTCTCATAAGTTGTCCTTTTTATACTAGTGGGAATTTTTCATTATAGAACCTGGCTTGTATATTCCTATGATGGGCTTCCTCAAATGCCCTAGGTCTTCATGAGCAAGCAAGTTGGATGCACACCCACTAGTTTTCTTTTGTTGAGTATTCATAGATCTAGTGCATCCATTGCATGGCAATCCCTACTCCTCATGTTGACATCAATTGAGACCTTCTCCTTTTTGTCTTCTCCACACAATCCCCATCATCGTATTCTATTCCACCCATAGTGCTAGATCCATGGCTCACGCTCATGTATTGCGTGAAAGTTGAAAAAGTTTGAGATTATTTAAGTATGAAACAATTGCTTGGCTTGTCATCAAGGGTATAGAAGTTGGGAACATCTTTGTGTGACAAAAATGAAGCATAGCCTAACTATATGATTTTGTAGGGATGAACTTTCTTTTGCCATGTTATTTTGAGAAGACATGATTGCTTTGATTAGTATGCTTGAAGTATTATTATTTTTATGTCAATATGAACTTTTTCCTTGAATCTTATGGATCTGAATATTCATATCAAAATTAAGAAGATTTACATTGAAATTATGCCAAAGTATCACTCCGCATCAAAAATTCTTTTTTATCATTTACCTACTCGAGGACGAGCAGGAATTAAGCTTGGGGATCCTTGATACGTCTCCAACGTATCTACAATTTTTGATTGCTCCATGCTACTTTATCTACTGTTTTAGGCAATATTGGGCTTTATTATCCACATATATTATTTTTGGGACTAACCTATTAACCGGAGGCCCAGCCCAGATTTGTTGTTTTATGCCTATTTCAGTGTTTCGAGGAAAAGGAATATCAGACGGAGTCAAAATGGAACGAAATCAACTGGAGAAGTTATTTTTGGAAGGAAAGCCACCTGATGGACTTGGAGTGCACGTCAGAAGATACGGGAGGTGCTCATGAGGGTGCCCCCCTGGGCGCGCCCCCTGCCTTGTGCGACCCCCGTAGCTCCACCGACGTACCCCCTGCACCCATATATACCTACGTACCCTACAACTTCCAGAACAGAACCTAGATCGGGAGTTCCGCCGCCGCAAGCCTTCAGAGCCACGAAAAACCAATCGGGACCCTGTTCCGGCACCCTGTCGGAGGGGGATGCCATCACCGGAGGCCATCTTCATCATCCCGGTGCTATCCATGACGAGGAGGGAGTAGTTCACCCTCGGGGCTGAGGGTATGTACCAGTAGCTATGTGTATGATCTCTCTCTCTCTCGTGTTCTCTCTCGTGTTCCCTCTATAGCACGATCTTGATGTATCCCGAGCTTTGCTATTGTAGTTGGATCTTATGATGTTTCTCCCCCTCTACTCTCTTGTGATGAATTGAGTTTCCCCTTTGAAGTTATCTTATCGGATTGAGTCTTTTATGAGAACACTTGATGTATGTCTTGCCGTGATTATCTGTGGTGACAATGGGATATCATGTGCCACTTGATGTATGTTTTGGTGACCAACTTGCGGGTTCCACCCATGAACCTATGCATAGGGGTTGGCACACGTTCTTGACTCTCCGGTAGTAGCTTTGGGGCGCTCTTTGAAGTACTTTTATGTTGGTTGGATGAATCTGAGATTGTGTGATGCATATCATATAATCATGCCCACGGATACTTGAGGTGACAATGGAGTATCTAGGTGACATTAGGGTTTTGGTTGATTTGTGTCTTAAGGTGTTATTCTAGTACGAACTCTTTTATAGATCAATATGAAAGAATAACTTTGAGGTGGTTTCGTACCCTACCATAATCTCTATGTTTGTTCTCCGCTATTAGTGGCTTTGGAGTGACTCTTTGTTGCATGTTGAGGGCTTGTTATATGATCTATCTATGTTATTATTGTTGAGAGAACTTGCACTAGCGAAAGTATGAACCCTAGGCCTTGTTTCCTATCATTGCAATACCGTTTACGCTCACTTTTACCACTTGTTACCTTGCTGTTTTTATTATTTCAGATTACAAATACCTTTATCTACTATCTATTTTGCACTTGTATCTTCATCTCTTCGCCGAACTAGTGCACCTATAAAATATAGCATTGTATTGGGTGTGTTGGGGACACAAGAGACTCTTTGTTATTTGGTTGTAGGGTTGTTTGAGAGAGACCATCTTCATCCTACGCCTGCTACGGATTGATAAATCTTAGGTCATGCACTTGAGGGAAATTTGCAACTGTCCTACAAACCTATGCACTTGCAGGCCCAACAACGTCTACAAGAAGAAGGTTGTGTAGTAGACATCAAAGGGGTGTTACACTGCTGCATAGAGGGGTGAAAGTTGGTGTTGACGATATCAAGATTCTTGATGTAGATCATCGTCACGATCCTTGCCCCGGTGGCACTCCGGAACCACCGGGAGAGAGGGGGAGAGAGCCCTCCTCCTTCTTCTTCTTCCTTGGCCTCCCCCTAGATGGGAGGAGAGTTCCCACTCTGGTCCATGGCCTCCATGGCACGGAGGGGCGGGAGCCCCTCCGAGATTGGATCTCCCTCTCTGTTCTCTTCTGTATCGTGTTCCCATTTTCTAGCTAAAAACCGTTTCTTATATTCCTGGAGATCCGTAACCGATTGCACTAAGATATTAACATGATTTTTTTTCCGGATATAAGCTTCCTTGTGCGCGAAGTAGAGCTCCAACCAACGTACGAAGTGAGCAGAAACCACCACCCCATGCCTGGATCCTGGGGCGCACCCTGGTGTATCTTGGAGGTATATCTGGCCATGGGCCGGGCCAGGCCGGGCTTGGTCCGGGCCTGAAAAAGCCCATGGTAGAAAACTGAGGCCCAGGCCCTACCATCGGGCCTACTTTTCAAGCCCAAGCCCCGCCGATCTGGTCAAAAGCCCTCAAAAGCCCTTAGGGCTTAGGGCCGTGGGCCGGGCCTCTTCCTTAAAATGCCAATATGCCAAGCCCAAGCTCGTCCAGGCCCTGCTGGTGGGCTCAAAACTTAGGCCCAAGCCCGGCCCACGAGCAAGCCCATCGGGCCTAGGCCCTGGATTTTACGGCCGGGACTGGGTGGGCCGACAGGGCTGGGCCTGAGATGGCCAGGACTACTTGGGGGTTGTGAGCCCCCGGTTGCATTGATTCCACCTCCCAAAATTCACATATATTCCAAAACAATTCTTCGAATTTTTTTATCACGTTTGGACTTTGTTTGATATGGATATTCCACGAAAAAAACATGCAACAAACAGGAACTGGCACTGGGCACTGGATCAATAGGTTAGTCCATTAAATAATATAAAATGTTGCCAAAAATATGTGAAAGTTGTATAATATTGGCATGAAACTATACAAAATTATAGATACAACGGAGACGTATCAGCATCCCCTTCTGCTCGTCCTCGAGTAGGTAAATGATAAAAAAATTATGTGAATGCTACCTAGCATAATCTTGATCATATGTCTAATCATGGCATGAATATTAAGACATAAGTGATTCAAAGCATTAGTCTATAATTTGACATAAGGACATCAATACTCAGGCATCCCAACAAACAGTCGTGTATTTCAAAATATACACGCTAAAGAAAGCTATCCCTACAAAATCATATAGTCTTGTCATGCTCTGTCTTCTTAATAAAAAGTATTTATCATGCACAACCCTGATGACAAGCCAAGCAATTGGTTCATACTTTTAATGCGCTTCAACTTTTTCAACCCTCACGCAATACATGAGCGCAAGCCATGGGTATAGCACTATGAGTGGAATAGAGTATGATGATAGGGGTAAATATAGAGCAGACAAAAAGTAAGAAAGTATCACATCAACGCGGCTGACCAACGGGCTATGGAGAACGCATGTCTCTGTGAATTTTCTCTGCCTAGAATAGGTGAAGATTCAAAGTAATGGTCCATCTTCACAACAAGAGTGTAATGAAGACCGAAGATTATTGCATCTGACTACCCGACAATTTAAACTGGTCATATTTCTTTTCTCTGGCCGAGGTGGGACTAAAGTTTTGTTTAGAGCCAGAGCTTTGCCGAGAGTTGCTCTCAGAAAAGCATTGCCCCCATGACTGTGCCATTATTTTCCGCTGGATAAACCACGTGGCAACACGTTGCTGTGTGATGGTTGTTTTGCTCTTTGTAAATAGTGCCTTTGCTGAGTGTCAACATTTTGCCGAGTATGACTCTTGGCAATATCATGTTCTTTTTGAGCTCCACATGTGGCTGAGATATACTCTCGGCGTCTATGAATTTTCCGAGCGCCCGTGCTTTAGACTTCGGCGAAGAGCCTCGCACTCGGTGTATAAGAAAATTCCAGTAGTGTACAATGCAAGGTGCTAATATAAGAAAGGTGCTTGCGAAAATAAATGTGTTTTTTAAGTGCATGTGCTTATATATATAACTCAAATGCTTACTTAGAGCATCTACAACCAGATGCCCTATATCACTCCCAAACATACGAGCAACCTTCTCGGACAGTGCTCGGGCCAAAAAAACATCCAACATGATCGGGAATCCAGCCCAAGCATCCGGGTTGTCTGGTAGTCCTCATACCCAGCCTATATCTGGGCGGATATTGGGGCGCCGGACATGTCGGCCACATAGGTCGTGGCCCACTATGGCCTTCCATGACCCCATGCAACCCCCATCAAACTAGTTCTTAGTCCACAATCGACCACTTCGCTCACTCAGTTCTTCTCCCATTACCGTCCCCCTTCCCGTCCCTTCCCTCTACCATGGTGAGCTTTGGTAGATCATCCGGTGGCAAGAGGCTGATTCCATCGACTGGGACGATCTCTTGAAGGAGGACAACTTCTTTCTCCAGGGCGGCATCATGGGTCCCAAGCTCAAAGGCCTTCTGTTGCAAGACAACAAGACGATCAGTCGAATACAAGAAAAAATGAACCTACGACTACCAGTGCTGCTTAAGCTGAGACTCTGGTTCATGAGTAGTTCATAGTCAGATGTTTTTCGCACATAAAAACCTACCAGGACACCCACTCAGACACACATGTTGGGTGTTGCACTCTAATAACCCGCAAGTATAGGGGATTGTTTGTAGCCTTTTTTGATAAATATGAGTGTCGAACCTAACGAGGAGCTAAAGGTAGAACAAATATTCCCTCAAGTTCTATCGACCACCAATACAACTCTACGCACACTTAACGTTTGCTTTACCTAGAACAAGAATAAAACTAGAAGTACTTTGTAGGTATGGTAGGATAGGTTTGCAAGATAATAAAAATGTTAAAATAAAAGTTAGGTGCTGTTCTAATAAAAGTAAATTAAATTAGTATAGTGAGTGTGGATTATTAATGGTAGGATTTGTGGAATTATCCCTTAGCAATTGACTACGTTACTAGACCGATAGCAAGTTTTTATGTGGGAGAGGCCACTGCTAGCATGTCATCCCTTACTTGGAACTCTATGCACTTATGATTGGAACTATTAGCAAGCATCTGCAACTACTAACGTTCATTAAGGTAAAACCCAACCATAGCATTAAGATATATATTGGTCCCCCTTCAACCCCGTATGCATCAATTTCTATGGTAGGAAGAAGCTTCTGTCACCATTGCCCTCCAATGCATAGTCCTATCAACATACAACTAACCTATGGTGTGATCCACATGCGCGATCATATGATGGGCACCAAAGAACAACAACATAATTAACCACAAGCCAATTAAACAAATTATAGCAATTCACCAATTACCGATAAGACAACAAAAATCTACTCAAGCATTATAGGATGGCAACATATGGTTGGATAATAATATGAAGCATAAAGCACCAAGTTCAAGTACACGGTACAATGGGTTGCACGAGAGTGGATTGATGTCTGCTAGAACTATGTCGGTATTTCCCCAAAGAGGAAGGGATGATGCAGTATAGTGATGGTAGGTATTTCCCTCAGTGATGAGACCAAAGTTATCGAACCAATAGGATAACCTCCTAACACCATGTAAACAACACTTGCACACAAATAACAAATACTCTCAACCCGACGTGTTACAGGGGTTGTCAATCCCTTTCAGGTACGGCGCCTCGAGATAGGCAAATAACGTGAGGTAAAAGTGGTAGATAGGATAAATAGATCAGAGAACAAATAAGTTACAGCAAGGTATTTTTGTATTTTTGGTTTAATAGATCTGAAAATAAATGCAATAGATTGCAAACGCAAATATGATGAAAAGAGACCCGGGGGCCGTAGGTTTCACTAGTGGCTTCTCTCGAGGAAAATATCAAATGGTGGGAAAAGAATTACTGTTGGGCAATTGATAGAACTTCAAATAATCATGAGGATATCCAGGCAATGATCATTATATAGGCATCACGTCCAAGATTAGTAGACTGACTCCTGCCTGCATCTACTACTATTACTCCACACATCGATCGCTATCCAGCATGCATCTAGTGTATTAAGTTCATGAGAAAACGGAGTAATGCAATAAGAACGATGACATGATGTAGACGCGATCCCTTTATCTATTGCGGCAGATATAGATCTCATCTTGTTATCCTTAGTAGCAACGATACATACGTGTCGGTTCCCCTTCTATCACTGGGATCAAGCACCATAATATCGAACCCACTACAAAGCACCTCTTCCCATTGCAAGATAAATAGATCAAGTTGGCCAAACAAAACCCAAATATCGGAGAAGAAATACGAGGCTATAAGCAATCATGCATATAAGAGATCAAAGAAAACTCAAATAACTTTCATGGATAAAAACATAGATCTGATCATAAACTCAAAGTTCATCGGATCCCAACAAACACACCGCCAAAAGACTTACATCATATGGATCTCCAAGAGGCCATTGTATTCATAATCAAGAGAGAGAGAGAGGAAGCCATCTAGCTACTAACTACGGACCCGTAGGTATACAAAGAACTACTCACCCATCATAGGAGAGGTGATACGTCTCCATCATATCTACTTTTACAAACACTTTTGCCCTTGTTTTGGACTCTAACTTGCATGATTTGAATGGAACTAACCCGGACAAATGTCGTTTTCAGCAGAATTGCCATGGTGTTATTTTTGTGCAGAAATAAAAGTTCTCAGAATGACTTGAAACTCCACGGAGAATATTTTTGGAATTAATAAAAAATACTGGCAAAGAATAAAGACCAGGGGGCCCACATCCTGTCCATAAGGGTGGGGGCGCGCCCCTGTATCTCGTGGCCCCCCCCGAGGCTCCACCAACCTCAACTCCAACTCTATATATTCACGTTCGGGGAGAAATAAGTCAAAAAGAAGGATTCATCATGTTTTATGACATGGAGCCGCCACCAAGCCCTAATCTCTCTCGGGAAGGGTGATCTAGAGTCCGTTCGGGGCTCCGGAGAGGGGAATCCATCACCGTCGTCATCATCAACCATCCTCCATCACCAATTTCATGATGCTCACCGCCATGCGTGAGTAATTCCATCGTAGGCTTGCTGGACGGTGATGGCTTAGATTAGATTTACTATGTAATCGAGTTAGTTTTGTTAGGATTTGATCCCTAGTATCCATTATGTTCTGAGGTTGATGTTGCTGTGAGTTTGCTATGCTTAATGCTTGTCACTAGGGCCCGAGTGCCATGATTTCAGATCTGAACCTATTATGTTTTCATGAATATATGTGAGTTCTTGATCCTATCTTGCAAGTCCATAGTCACCTATTATGTGTTATGATCTGTTAACCCCAAAGTGACAATAATCGGGATACTTAACGGTGATGACCGTAGTTTGAGGAGTTCATGTATTCACTAAGTGTTAATGCTTTGGTCCGGTACTCTATTAAAAGGAGGCCTTAATATCCCTTAGTTTCCAATAGGACCCCTCTGCCACGGGAGGGTAGGACAAAAGATGTCATGCAAGTTCTTTTCCATAAGCATGTATGACTATATTCGGAATACATGCCTACATTACATTGATGATCTGGAGCTAGTTTTGTGTCACCCTATGTTATAACTTTTACATGATGAACCACATCCGACATAATTATCCATCACTGATCCAATGCCTACGAGCTTTTCACATATTGATCGTTGCTTAGTTACTTTACCGTTGTCGCTGTTACAATTACTACAAAACTGCTACTGTTACTTTTGCCACTATTACCGTTACTTCCATATTACTTTGCTACTAAATACTTTGCTGCAGATATTAAGTTTTCTAGGTGTGGTTCAATTAACAACTCAACTGCTAATACTTGAAAATATTCTTTGGCTCCCCTTGTGTCGAATCAAAAAAATTGGGTTGAATACTCTACCCTCAAAAACTGTTGCGATCCCCTATACTTGTGGGTTATCAAGACTATTTTTGTAACGCCCCGAGACCGACGCTCCAGAAGACTTCCAGCTATTCCGAGTTTCGCCTTGTGTTTCTTTTGTGCTTTCTCTTTTATTTTTGAATTGCATCATGTCATCATGGCTTCATGTCATTAACCTTTGCATCTCAACTCAACTAAATAAATTGCATGGTGATTCACATGGTGATTTCTGTTTATAACATATCCTCCCAATATTTAGGAGCTACTATAAAATATTCCATTATTTGGAATTAACCACAACCCACTTGCATTTGAAAGTTCCTTTTGTTTCCGAATATTCACATAGTTGCTCTATTCTCCTTTTGCCTCCAAATAAATCCTTTGGCCCCTCTTTTCTTTTCCAATGAGGAAAACCCTTTTTTTCCTTTTCACCAGGAGACTAGGTCTCTGGCCATTTTGCTCTCCACTGGGCCGGCCTCCCAAGGCCCAGCCGTCCCTCCTAACCCTATCCCAACCTCCTCCTCACTCCCATTGGTCTCCATCTCTCCCTCGTCCTCCCACCAGCGCCGCAACGCTTGATCCCCTCTCCCTTTCCTCGATCCCCATCTCCCTCCCCTTGTTCCCTCCAGTGCGCCGCCACACTCACGCACGCCCGCATCGCTCCAGGGAGAGGAGCTCCCCGCGCCTCCGCCTCCGCCCAAAGCCTCGCGCCCGACCCCTCGTAGAGGCCATGGCCGCCGCCGCGCCTTTTTTGCCTCTGCGCCTTGCTCCCTCCATGCCGTCCCGGAGTCCCTCGTCCGCTGCTGCTTTGACCTCCCCTGGTTCAACTCGTTTCCAATGAACAGCAGCCCGATGGCTTCTCTGTTCCAAGTGCCTCCAGCAGGCCAGGTCTGTGCACCTCCTTCGCATGTTGCAATTGATACGCCAAGTTCCTCTTCGACCCGTGTACCACTACCGTCGCCGTGAACCACTACGTCCACTACCGCCGCGAGAACGACTACTTCCTCTACGACCGCTGCGAGAACGACTACTTCCTCTACACTATACCGAACCCGAACCGCTTCGAAATGCACGCTTCAAAGGTATAATCCCGAGATGATCACCCGTGGACCGAATGCTTGTGTGTTGTATGAGATGCTCGTGTTTGCACCGTGTCCGAGAGAGGTCTTTGCACGTTCCTCGTTTGCCATGCCGCCGTCTCGTGGGAACCCGGAATCCGGGAGCACCCCACCATCCTTGCATGACACGCTCACGCCCACTTCTTTTGCGCCGGTATCTCCGTGAGCTACCGGAACCGATATGTTGTTGTGACATCATTTTCGGATTCGTTGCCGTGGCACCCGTTTCATTCCTCCATGGTGACCAAATGCTCCTTATCATCTTCATGTCAACATTTTCATAAAATTGCATAAACTTGTATATGTCATCCGCATCATGATAACAACATTTAAATGGTTAAAACTGTTGTTTGCTTTAAACTACTAAAAAACATGTGGGGATTTACCGGAATTGTTGTTTGTTGTTCCGGCCTCATTTAAATTGCCTAAAATGTGTAGTTTACTTATGCTTCACCTCTTGCCATGTTAACCAACATTCAATCTTTTATTGTTCATAAACGAGAGAGAACTAAATACTTGCATGTGGTGTTTTGTCAATATGCACCTCGTTGCATATTGAGCTCCACTTAACTTGTAGTATTGTTTGTTGCACTTTGCCACGCCATGCCTCATTAAACCGCACATGCATCATCCTTGGTTGTGCATCATGACATGTTTATGCTTGTGTGTTTACCATATTGTTTGCTTCTTTTCGGTTTGCTTCTCTCGTTAGCGTCGGTTTCGTTCCGGAGTTGTGAGGATTCGTTCGACTACATTCTTCTTCCTTGCGGGATCTCAGGCAAGATGACCATTACCGTCGATATCACTTCTATCTTTGCTTGCTAGTTGTTTGCTCTGTTGCTATGACGCGCTACCTATCTCTTGTTTATCAAGCCTCCCAAATTGCCATGTCAGCCTCTAACCTTTTCACCCTTCCTAGCAAACCGTTGCTTGGCTATGTTACCGCTTTGCTTAGCCCCTCTTATAGCGTTGTTAGTTCCAGGTGAAGTTGAAGATTGCTCCATGATGGACAGGATTATTTTGGGATATCACAATATCTCTTATTTAATTAAAGCATCTATATACTTGGTAAAGGGTGGAAGACTCGGCCTTATGCCTGGTGTTTTGTTCCACTCTTGTCGCCCTAGTTTCCGTCATACCGGTGTTATGTTCCTTGATTTTACGTTCCTTACACGGTTGGGTGATTTATGGGACCCCCTTGACAGTTCGCTTTGAATAAAACTCCTCCAGCAAGGCCCAACCTTGGTTTTAACATTTGCCACCTAAGCCTTTTTCCCTTGGGTTCTGCAGACTCAAGGGTCATCTTTATTTTAACCCCCCCCCCCGGGCCAGTGCTCCTTCGAGTGTTGGTTCGAACTGAGTAGACTGCGGGGCCACCTCGGGGAAACTTGAGGGTTGGTTTTACTCGTAGGATGTCTCATCCGGTGTGCCCTGAGAACGAGATATGTGCAGCTCCTATCGGGATTTGTCGGCACATCGGGCGGCTTTGCTGGTCTTGTTTTACCATTGTCGAAATGTCTTGTAAACCGGGATTCCGAGTCTGATCGGGTCTTCCTGGGAGAAGGAATATCCTTCGTTGACATGAGAGCTTATGATGGGCTAAGTTGGGACACCCCTACAGGGTATAAACTTTCGAAAGTCGTGCCCGTGGTTATGTGGCAGATGGGAATTTGTTAATGTCCGATTGTAGATAACTTGACACCAGATCTAATTTAAAACGCATCAACCGTGTGTGTAGCCGCGATGGTCTCTTTTCGGCGGAGTCCGGGAAGTGAACATGGTTTTGGGTTATGTTTGACGTAAGTAGGAGTTCAAGATCACTTCTTGATCCCTTCTAGCTTCACGACCGCTCCGTTGCTTCTCTTCTCGCTCTTATTTGCATATGTTGGCCACCATATTGCTTAGTGCTTGCTGCAACTCCACCTCATTACCACTTCCTACCCATAAGCTTAAATAGTCTTGATCTTGCGGGTTTTGAGATTGCTGAGTCCTCGTGACTCACCAGATACTATCACAACAGTTGCAGGTGCCGATGATACCAGTACAGGTGATGCAACCGAGCTCAGATGGGAGCTCAAAGAAGATCATTGGTCGTTGCTATGTTTCATCTCATGTTGATCAGCAGTGGAGCCCAGTTGGGACGATCGGGGATCTAGCAGTTGGGTTATCTTCTTTTCTTTTGTCTTCGTCCGTAGTCGGACTATGTGTGTACTTTGAATGATGTATGAATTATATGTTCATTGTGTGAAGTGGTGATTGTAAGCCAACTCTTTATCCCATTCTTGTTCATTACATGGGATTGTGTGAAGATGACCCTTCTTGCGACAAAACTACAATGCGGTTATGCCTCTAAGTCATGCTTCGACACGTGGGAGATATAGCCGCATCATGGGTGTTACAATTTTCTGGCACCGTTGCCGGGGAGCATTGCTCTATTCTTTGTGTCACTTTGGATGTATATCTTCTAATCACTATGAGGAACTTTAAAGACGAGAAAACCAAGATTTATCCCTCAACTATGAGGGGAGGTAAGGAACTACCATCTAGCTCTGCACTTGATTCTCCTTCTGTTTTGAGTAAACTTGCGACACCTAAACCTGCTTCTGCTATTAATTCTGGTATGTCACATGTTATTGATGATGCCACTTCTGCTATTCGTGATGCTTATGATGAAACTACTTCTATGCTTGATAATACTGTGCCATTAGGTGAATTTTTTGATGAAAACTTGTTAGGGCTAGAGAGAAAGTGGTGAAGAAGATTCTCCCCCTAGATATGAATTGCCTGTTGTGCCTGAGGGTTATGTTATGGATGAAGAAACTGCTAGAGATTTTCTTGCTTGCAATTATAGATCTAATCTTAAGAAATTATTAGCTAAACTCAAAGAAAAGTCTCTAAATGCTAGAATGAAATATGACCCTGCTTTTGCCACTTCACCTATCTTTATTACTGATAAGGATTATGATTTCTCTGTCGATCCTGAGATAATTACTTTGATTGAATCTGATCCTTTTTATGGCTATGAATCTGAAATTGTTGTGGCACATCTTACTAAACTGAATGATATAGCCACCCTATTCACTAATGATGAGAAAACTCGTTACTACAATATCCTTAAATTATTTCTGTTCTCATTAAAGGGTGATGCTAAAACTTGGTTTAATTCTCTTGATCCTGGTTGTGTGCGTAGTCCCCAAGATATAATTTATTACTTCTCTGCTAAATATTTCCCCGCTCATAAGAAACAAGCTGCTTTAAGGGAAATATATAATTATGTGCAAATTGAAGAAGAGAGTCTCCCACAAGCTTGGGGGAGGCTTCTCCGATTACTTAATGCTTTGCATGATCATCCTCTCAAGAGAAATTAAATACTTGATATCTTTTATAATGGACTAACCGATGCTTCCAGACACCACCTGGATAGTTGTGCTGGTTGTGTTTTTAGGGAAAGAACTGTTGATCAAGCTGAATTGTTATTGAATAATATGTTGACTAATGAAAACAATTGGACATTTCCTGAACCAACTCATAAGCCAACTCCGAAGAAAAGAGGTGTTCTATTTCTCAGTCCTGAAGATATGCAAGAGGCAAAGAAATCTATGAAAGAAAAGGGCATTAAAGCTGAAGATGTTAAGAATTTACCGCCAATCGAAGAAATACATGGTCTTGATAACCCGACACAGGCAGTAAAGGTAAACTCTCTCTATAGATTTGGTGAAGGTGATATTCCTCGTTATAAAGGCTGCTAGTCAATGCTTTGATGAGTTTGATAATTTTATTGTTAAACAAGAAAACTTCAATGCTTATGTTAGTAGACAATTGAAACATAATGCTTATATGATTGAATACTTGAGTGATTATATGTCTAGAGTTAAAGGTGAACTTAAACTTATTAGTAAACATGCTTCCATGTTTACCACTGAAGTAGAACAACTGCTTAGAGCTCAAAATGATTTGCTCAATGAATTAAATGATAAGAAAAATGATAATGTTGTTAGAGTTGTGACTAGAGGTGGTATAATGACTCATGAACCTTTGTATTCTGAGGGCCACCCTAAGAGAATTGAGCAAGATTCTCGGAGAAATAATGTCGATGCACCTAGTCCTTCTAAAAAGAAGAAGAAGAAAAATGATAGGACTTTGCATGCTTCTAGTGAACCGTTTGTTGACACACATGAGAATCCCAATGATATTTCTATTTCTGATGTTGAGACACAATCTGGTAATGAACATGAACCTAGTGATAATGTTAATGATGATGTTCATGTTGATGCTCAACCTAGCAATAAGAATGATGTAGAGGTTGAACCTGATATTGATCTTGATAACCCACAATCAAAGAATCAACGTTATGATAAAAGAGACTTCATTGCTAGGAAGCACGCTAAAGAAAGAGAACCATGGGTTCAAAAACCCATGCCTTTTCCTCCTAAACCATCCAAGAAAAAGGACAATGAGGATTTTGAGCGCTTTGCTGAAATGATTAGACCTATATTTTTACGTATGTGTTTGACTAATATGCTTAAAATGAATCCTTATGCTAAGTATATGAAGGATATTGTTACAAATAAAAGAAAGATACCGGAAGCTGAAATTTCCACCATGCTTGCTAATTATACTTTTAAGGGTGACCAAAGAAACTAGGAGATCCAGGAGTACCAACTATACCATGCTCCATTAAAAGAAACTATGTTAAAACTGCTTTATGTGATCTTGGACCCGGTGTTAGTGTTATGGATCTCTCTTTATATCGTAGACTTGATTTGAATAAGTTGACACCTACTGAAATATCTTTGCAAATGGCCGATAAATCAACTGCTATACCTATCGGTTTTTGTGAAGATGTGCCTGTTGTGGTTGCAAACGTTACTATTTTAACGAACTTTGTTATTCTTAATATTCCCGAGGACAATAGTATGTCGATTATCCTTGGTAGACCCTTTTTGAATAATGCAAGGGCTGTTATTGATTGCAACAAAGGCAATGTCACTTTTCATGTTGATGGTAATGAGCATACGGTACACTTACCGAGGAAACAACCTCAAGTCCATAGTATAAATTCTATTGGAAAAAATCTAACTATTACTATTGGAGGTTTTGAATTTCCTCTTCCTACTGTCAAGAAGAAATATGATATTCCTATAGTTGGGGACATTCATATCCCCGTTGAGGTAACTTAGTGCTATTCGAAGATTCTCCGGTTTTATGCGATTCGGAATGAGTTTGTTAACAAGACTTGATCAACCTTGTTAGTGGATTCCTTTTTATGAGCATGAGATGGATGAAGTTAGAAAGCACAACCTTCTGTACCCTCCTTTTACTTTCTGTTATTTAGATTAAATAAAGCAAAAATAGTATTTTCGGTCAGTTTTCTGAATTATCCTTGCAATAAAAAATACCCCGAAAATAAAAGTTCTCAAAATGTCCCGAAAATGAAATATGATTTTTTTCTAGAATATTTAAGAATTATTGGCACTGAGAACACACCAGAGGGAGCCAGCACCTGGCCACGAGGGTCCCGGGCGCGCCCACCCCCCTGGGCGCGCCCCCTGCCTCGTGGGCCCCACGTGGCCCCCTCCACTTATTCCTGCACCCACACACTTCGTCTTCCTCCAGAAAAAATCACCACACAGCTCAAACTCGTGTTCTAGCTCATCTTGCTACCGTTTTCGATCTCCTTGCTCAAAGCTCCACTCACAAAATTGCTTTGGGGGATTGTTCTTCGGTATGTGACTCCTCCAATGGTCCAATTAGTTTTTGTTCTAGTGCCTTATTCATTACAATTTTTTGCTGCTGAGGTGACCCTGTTCTTGAGCTTGCATGACAAATTTATTTGGTCCCAAGTAGTGCTAATGCATGATATAGTATCTAGGCACTTGTGGGAGTAGTTGCTATCAATTTTGTTGAGTTTGGTTCACTTTTATTTTGAGTTACTAAAAAATTCAGAAATTTTTCAGAGAAAGAAAAATGCATAGGAAAATATTCCAAGGTGGTTCCTCAAGGAAGCAAGGACCAAGGCTGGCGATATGTGAGCCAGACGACGAACCACCGAGGGAAGCTCAGGTGCGGCCTTGTGAATGGTCGGCAGAAGATTTCATGGTCCAAGCAGGAATTAAGGAAGAATTTGACTCATATGTGCGTAATGCTGAACTCGAGGGCTTCATGCTAGATAAGTGCCCTCGGCATTACCACTTAACTGATTCCTTTGTGAGAAGGTTCAAAATTTACATCTTCATGCAATTCTCACACTGTCCTATTTGATCTTTATAATAAATCTTATACCATGGACTTAGAAGATTTTAATACTGCTTGTAAACTCCCGCAATGGGATAGTGCTAGAGAACCTCGCAAATCTGAATTTAAAGATTTTCTTGCTAGTATCACTGTGGGGGAATCTAGAGAAATAACACAAGCTACCATAGGGAGCATTCATTTTCCTGCTATACATTATTTTGCTCTCTTTATAGGTAGATGCATAAATGGCAAGGACAAGGCACGTCACATGTGTCTTCCAGATCTTAGTGTTGTCAAGAGTGTTGTGCTAGGAGATAAACAATATAACTTGGGGGCCATTATTGCATGTAGGTTGGATAATAATAGTTTAACTGGAGACTTGTTTGGTAAGATTTATGCAACCCGTGTGGCTTATTTTCTTGAGATATACATACATGCAAATGATATGGAGTTGCCTCCCGCTTATCTAGATTATGATGCTATGGTTCGTCATTAGTTTGTTGAGAGGAATGAACAATTCCTCCAATACCGACTTATCCTTCACAGACATCGCACTGTCCATGTTGTTCTCCCTGCTCCCGGTTTCTTTGACTTTCAGGCAAAAAGGAGACATATTATAACCAGGGAGGAGGCAAACAAGTACGAGAGGAGGACGGAGGCAGCTCGCCTCCAAGCTGCAGCTCATGAGGCAATAGCTGCTGCATCTCAGTACGACCCCAGCTACAACTTTGATCCATGGGCATAGATCAACTTAGGCCAAAATCCTAATCTTGGGGGAGTATGTATTTCTCACCAACATTACATTAATGTTCACACACTCATTCTAGTTGTCGGTGTTCATACTTTTTCATTGTACTATCTATGCTAGTTTATTTTATTTTCTAAGTCTTCTTCTTGTGTGTTTGAAAAACCTTAAGAAAAAAAACCAAAAAAAATTAGTTATAGCTTTTAGCTAGTCTACCTTCCATGCTTGTAGTAGTAATTAAAAGAAAACCCAAAAAGATTGCTCATTCTTCTTTTTCTTGTTGGGAGCTTTCCCGTGTAAATAGTTTTATTTCTTTTCTTTTCTTTGGGGGTCGAGAGGAGAAGACCATGATGAAAATGTTGAGTGGCTCTCATATGCATTATTGTTGATTTAACCAAGAGCCCATATTACCTTGTCTTCTCCCTTGTATTAAATGCTTGCATATTCCAGCTTAGTCCAATGCACGTGCACTATTATTATTATCCACACCGTTCGGTCGTGCAAGTGAAAGGCAATAATGACGATATATGATGGACTGATTGAGATGAGAGAAGCTGGTATGAACTCGACCTCTCTTGTTTTCGTAAATATGATTAGTTCATTGTTCCCAATTCAGCCTATTATGAATAAACATCTTTGCAATGACAATTAGAGATTATAGTTGCTCATGCCATGCTTAATTAGGTAGGAGGTTATAATGGTTTACCTTGCGTGCCAACATGCTATTAAAATGGTTGTGATGTGGTATGATAGGGTGGTATCCTCCTTTGAACGATTCGAGTGACTTGACTTGGCACATGTTCACGCAGGTAGTTGAAACAAAATCAACATAGCATCCATGATATTTATGTTCGTGGTGGATTATATCCTACTCATGCTTGGACTCCATGTCTATTAATTTTAATGCATTTTTATGACTGTTGTCGCTCTCTAGTTGGTCGCTTCCCAGTCTTTTTCTAGCCTTCACTTGTACTAAGCGGGAATACTGCTTGGGCATCCAAAATCCATAAACCCCAAAGTTATTCCATATGAGTCCACCATACCTTCCTATATACGGTATTTACCTGCCGTTCCAAGTAAATTTGTATGTGCCAAACTCTAAACCTTCAAATGAAATTCTGCTTTGTATGCTTGAATAGCTCATGTGTCAACTACGGCTATCTATATCTTCCATGCTAGGTGGGTTATTCTCACGAGGAGTAGACTGCGCTCCTCACTCATGAGAAAATGGCCGGTAACCGGGATGCCCAGTCCCATGCTTAAATCAAATCAAAATAATTGCAAAAAAATCTCCCCCAGGATTGTTGTTAGTTGGAGGCACCCGTTGATTCGGGCAAGCCATGGATTGATGATTGTTGGTGGTGGGGGAGTATAAACTTTACCATTCTATTTGGGAACCGCCTATAATGTGTGTTTCATGGAAGATATTGAGATCTCTTGGTTGTTATGTTGACAATGAAAGTATGCCACCCAAAATATTATTTATCTCTATTTCAAAACTTGACCTCTGGCACCTCTACAAATCCCTGCTTCCCTCTGCGAAGGGCCTATCTATTTACTTTTATGTTGAGTCATCATCCTCTTATTAAAAATCACCAGCTGGAGAGCACCGCTGTCATTTGCATCCAATACTATTAATTTATATTGAGTATGACTATGACTGGATCTCTTTTACCATGAATTACAATGTCAAGTCAGTCCTTGATCTTCAGAGGTGCTCTGCATTTATGTTTTGCGGTCTCAAAAAGGGCTAGCGAGATCCCATCTTGTTATATCATATTATGATTGTCTTGAGAAAGTGTTGTCATCCGAGATTTATTATTATTGCTCGCTAGCAGATTATGCCATTGATATGAGTAAACATAAGACCTAAGTGTTCTTGTGAATATGGTTAGTTCATAATCTTTGTTGAAAACTCGAATGCTAGCTTTACATATTTGCAACAACAAGAGCAAACAGAGTTTGTAAAAGTTTTTCTTTATCACTTTCAGTTCGTCAACTGAATTGCTTGAGGACAAGCAAAGGTTTAAGCTTGGGGGAGTTGATACGTATCCATCGTATCTACTTTTCCAAACACTTTTGCCCTTGTTTTGGACTCTAACTTGCATGATTTGAATGGAACTAACCCGGACTAACATTGTTTTCAGCAGAATTGTCATGGTGTTATTTTTGTGCAGAAATAAAAGTTCTCGGAATGACCTGAAACTCCACGGAGAATATTTATGGAATTAATAAAAATACTGGCAAAAGAATCAAGACCAGCGGGCCCACACCCTGTCCACGAGGGTGTGGGGCGCGCCTGCCCCCTTGGGTGCGCCCCCTGTCTTGTGGGCCCCTTGAGGCTCCCCCATCCTCAACTCCAACTCTATATATTCACATTCGGGGAGAAATAAATTAGAGAGAAGGATTCATCGCGTTTTACGATACGGAGCCGCCGCCAAGCCCTAATCTCTCTTGGGATGGCTGATCTACAGTCCATTCGGGGCCGCGGAGAGGGGAATCTGTCATCGTCGTCATCATCAACCGTCCTCCATCACCAATTTCATGATGGTCACCTCCGTGCGTGAGTAACTCCATCGTAGGCTTGCTGGACAGTGATGGGTTGGATGAGATTTACCATGTAATCGAGTTAGTTTTGTTAGGGTTTGATCCCTAGTATCCATTATGTTCTGAGATTGATGTTGCTATGACTTTGCTATGCTTAATGCTTGTCACTAGGGCCCGAGTGCCATGATTTCAGATCTGAACCTATTATGTTTTCATGAATATATGTGAGTTCTTGATCCTATCTTGCAAGTGTATAGTCATCTATTATGCGTTATGATCCGTTAACCCCGAAGTGACAATAATCGAGATACTTACCGGTGATGACCGTAGTTTGAGGAGTTCATGTATTCACTAAGTGTTAATGCTTTGGTTCAGTACTCTATTAAGAGGAGGCCTTAATATCCCTTAGTTTCCAATAGGACCCCGCTACCACGGGAGGGTAGGACAAAAGATGGCATGTACGTTCTTTTCCATAAGCACATATGACTATATTCGGAATACATGCCTACATTACATTGATGAACTGGAGCTAGTTCTGTGTCACCCTATGTTATAACTGTTACATGATGAACTGCATCCAACATAATTATCCATTACTGATCCAATGCCTACGAGCTTTTCACATATTGATCTTTGCTTAGTTACTTTACCATTGCCACTGTTACAATTACTACAAAACTGCTACTATTACTTTTGCCACAGTTACCGTTACTTCCATATTACTTTGCTACTAAATACTTTGCTGCAAATATTAAGTTTTCCAGGTGTGGTTGAATTAAAAACTCAACTACTAATACTTGAGAATATTCTTTGGCGCCCCTTGTGTCGAATCAATAAATTTGGGTTGAATACTCTACCCTCGAAAATTGTTGTGATCCCCTATACTTGTGGTTTATCAAGAGGCACCAATGGAAGTGGTGAACCCCTCCATGATGGTGTCTAGATTGGATCTGGTGATTCTGGACTCTACAGTGGCTGGATCAATATTTCGTCGCCTCCCCTAGGGTTTCTAGAATATTGTGGTATTTATAGTGCAAAGAGGCGGTTCAGGGGCACCCGAGGTGGGCAACACCCACCTGGGTGCGCCTCAGCCTCCTGGCGTGCCCTGGTGGGTGCTGCTCCCCTCGAGCAGCCCCCGGGCGCTTCCTTGGCCCATTGGCTTTCTTCTGGCCCAAAAAAAGTCCTCCAGGAGTTTCGTTGCATTTGGACTCCGTTTGATATTGATTTCCTGCGATTTAAAAAAACATGCAGAAAACAGCAACTGGCACTGGGCACTATGTCAATAGGTTAGTACTAAAAATGATATAAAATGACTATAAAATTATTATAAAACATCCAAGAATGATAATATAACAGCATGAAACAATCAAAAATTATAGATACATTGGAGACGTATCAGCATCCCCAAGCGTAATTCCTGCTCTTCCTCAAGTAAGTTAATGACAAAAACAGAATTTTTGATGTGGAATGCTGCCTAACATGTTCATCACATTTCTTTTCTTTATAGCATGGACATATGGACTTTTATATGATTCAAAGCAATAGTCTAGTTTTGACATGAAGACTTTAATACTCAAGCATACCAACAAGCAACCATGTCTTTCAAAATATCAACACTAAAGCAAGTTATCCCTAGCCCATCATGCTCAATCATTGATCCATTCATGAAACACACTCGAATATTAACTACACCCAATGCTCAAATACGATCATAGTGCCCCTTAGTTGGTGCTTTATAAGAGAAGGTGGAGACTCAAATTCAAAATAAAAACTGCATAAGTAAAAGAAAGGCCCTTCGCGAAGGGAAGTAGTGATTTGTACAGGTGCTAGAGCTCGAAGCTTAAGTTGAGAGATAAAATTATTTTTGAGAGGCATACTTTTCCTACCAACAAAAATGACTTGGAGCATGCAACACTTTCCATGCTAGATACATCATAGGCGGTTCCCAAACAGAAAATAAAGTTTATTCCTTTTTCCACCATAACTTTCACTTTCCATAGCTAACCGTATCCACTGGTGCCCTCCATACCAACACTTCCCAAGGAATTTATTATTTGACAACATAAAGTAAATTCATTTATTCATTTCGGGACTGAGGGTCCCTAGTACCATTGTCGTACTCTTGTGCAATGACAAGTGAATAAAGACTCATCGTGAGAATAACACATCTAGCATGGAAAATATTGGCTACCCTTTACCGCCTCACGAGTAGTAGAGCACATAAAAGAGGAATTTATTTCGAACATTAGAGATGGCACATATAAATTTGCTTAGAATGGCATGGAAATACCGCATATAAATAGGTATAGTGGACTCATCAGGCAAAACTGGTTTAAAGGGTCTTGGATGCACAAGTAGTGATCATACTTAGTGCAAAATGAAGGCTAGCAAAAAGATTGAGAAGCGACCAACCAAAAAGCGAAAAATCTCGTACCCAAGCATTAAGCATAAGTAACACTGAATAATGCACCATAAGTAGGATATAAATTTCATTGCACAACTATTGACTTCCGTGCTTGCATAGGGAATTACAAACCTTAACATCAATATTCTTACTAAAGCACAATTACTCATCAACATGAATCACATATCATATCGTCATATCTCGAAACCATTAATAAGAATCAAGTTTATTTTGTCCAATGATCTTCATGAAAGTTTTTATTATATCCTCCTTGGATATCTCTCACTTCGGGACTATTTTCATATGTTGCTTTTTTGATAAGCTCAAACAAATATAAGTGAAGATCATGAGCATAATTTTTTTTCTTTCTCTCAAAATAATCTAAGTGAAGCAAGAGAGAATTACCTAAAATTTTACTAACTCCAAATTAAATCTAAGTGAAGCATGAGAGCATTTCTTCACAATTAACAAAGCACACCGTGCTCAAAAAGATATAAGCATACCATAATTTTTGGCTCTTTTAGAAGGGTGTGTCTAGAAAGGATTCAACACTTAAAACACAAAGCAATACAAGAAAATACTCATATCATACAAGACGCTCCAAGCAAAACTCATATCATGTGACGAATAAAAATATAGTTTCAAGTAAAATATTGATGGTTGTTAGAAGAAAGCGGGCATGCCACTCGGGGGCATCCCCAAGCTTAGTTGCTTGCTACTTATTTGAATATTATCTTGGGGTGCCCCAGGCATCCCCAAGCTTAGCCTTTTTCTTATCCGTATACCTTCATCCATCGTAAGATAACCCAAAACTTGAAAACTTCAATCACACAAAAGTCAAACAAAACCTTATTGAGATCCGTTAGTATAAGAAACCAAACCACTACTATAATTACTGTAGAAAACCTATTATTATTATTATTTGCATTATATCTACTGTATTCCAACTTTTCTATGGCAAAAACTCATCAATGAAAACCATAGAATCATCAAAACAAGCACACAACGCAAAGAAAACAGCATCTGTCAAAACAGAACAGTCTGCAGCAATCTGAACATTTTGAATACTTATGTAACTCCAGAAATTATGAAACAAACTGGTGGACGTGTGGAATTTGTCTATTAATCCTCTGCAAAAAGAATCAACTTAAAATCACTCTTCTGTTAAAAATGACAACGAATCTCGTGAGCGCAAAAGTTTCTGTTTTTAGCAAGATCAAATAAACTTTCACCCAAGTCTTCCCAAAGGGCTTGCTTGGCACAAACACTAATTAAAACACAAAAAACACAATCATAAAAGTAGCATAATTGTGCTAAAACTCAAGAACAGAAAGCAAAAAGCAAAAATAAATTTTATTCATTGGGTTGCCTCCCAACAAGCGCTATCGTTTTATGCCCCTAGCTAGGCATAAGATTTCAATGATGCTCACACAAAAGATAATAATTGAAACGAAGAGAGAATCATGAAGCACATGACAAATGCATTTAAGTCTAACATACTTCCTATGCATAGGAATTTTATAAGCAAACAAATCATCAAGACAAGAAACATCTAACATGTGCAAAGAAGAGGAATAAAACATTGACGATCTCAACATAACGATAGGTAATTTCGTAACATGAAAATTTCTACAACCATATCTTCCTCTCTCATAATAATTACGTGTGGGATCATATTCAAATTCAATAAAATATCTATCACATAACATATTCTCTATATGATCGACATGCATGCAAAGTTGACACTCTTCCAAAATAGTGGGATTATCATCAAATAAAGTCATGACCTCTCCAAACCCACTTTTATCAAAAAAATTCACAAGATTGATAAATATCCAAAGTAGTGGGATCATTAATACCTAAAGTTTACACTCTTCTAAACCCACTTTTAATACTATCACAAGCATATTCATCGTGAGGTTTAAATAAATTTTCAAGATCATAAGAAACATTATCACCCCAATCATGATCATTGCAATAAGTAGTGGACATAGCAATATTAGCATCCTCAAGTGTCGTGGAATTGTCACGTCAGATGTCCTCGTGAAAGGACTTAGTTGTGGAGCCATCGCAACTAGGAAGCTTGAAGGGGTTAACCGGGACAAGGGACACGAGAGGTTTATACTAGTTCGGCCCCTTACGGTGAAGGTAAGGCCTACGTCTAGTTGGGTTGGTATTGATGTTTTGATGACCGGGGAGCGAGATACGCTATGCCCGGCTCTCGATGAGTTGTTTTCTTGCCCTAAGCCGCTAGCAGGTCGTCCCCTTATATACACGGGTTGACACCCTGCGGCTTACAGAGTCCCAGCCGGCTTATAAACAGTGTCCGGCTCGGTGACTAGTTAAGTCTACCTTATGATACAAGTCATATTACTGTGGCGGTTTACTACAACGGGCCTTAAGTCACCTGTGGGCCTTAAGCCCTTTATGAACCGCCATCTTCATGCCTTGGTCTTGGCCTTCTTTCTGGTGAGTCTTCTTTGCATAACCCGGCCCCTCCTGGGCGGCTTACACAAATAGTTATATCCCCAATATTAGGCCCCAGATTGATTTGAACCTGTTCATGTCAATCTTAAAATACCTTATGGAACTGTCCTTCAGTCTTTTGTCTTGCACGAAGATTTTAACCCGCCGTGACGTCATCATCTGGATCCGGGTTAAATCACCGTGACGTCATCTTCAATTAAACTTATTTTACTCCGTCATATCTTCCAACGGATCTTTGCCTTTACTGACCATCCCAAGAATCGAGGCGTTAGGGCTGCTGGATAATAAATTTTATCTCCTCATTTCTCGCGCCGCCTCAGTTATCCTTCTCTTATAAATAGGCGCGACCCTGGTCTTCCCATTCTCCTTCTTCCAGTCGTCTCCTTCCTCTTGCTGCTTCTCTGTCGCTCGAGCTCTGCCGCCGCCGCTGTCGAGCTTCCTGTCTTCACCATCTCAGGCCGCTGCATCGACCTGGTGGGACCAGAGAAACGCGATGAACCTCCGCAGCCCATCCAGATCCGTAAGTTCCCTTCCGTTCCTTGCTTAGATCCGCATAAGAACTTCTTCGAGTTCGTCAGAGTTCATCACTATTAGAGCCAAACCCTTGTTAGTTTTCCTCGTAAACTCCTCTTCTGATCTGAGAATGATATAATATGGCTGCAGTAGTTGTTTTCGCACTTGTTTTGGATAAAAAACAGATCCCTTTCTCTGTATAAAAGCCTCATTCGAGCCTATGAACACATCTGCGTCAGTTTTTAGGTCTAGAAAATTTTCTTATCAGAACAGGCCTTTGATCTTAAATATCAGCAGAAGATTATGAAACCTATTTTTATCACCCGGAAAATTCCTTTTGTTAAATGCCCTTAAACACAACTGTCCAGGTGTCCAGCTTAAATAAATGACACAGAACTGTGAACCTTAGTTGCTCCCCATGACCTTAAGAATTTTGAACTGCTCTTGATACTTGTAGCGGCTTAAATATTGTTGCACAGTCATCCTTATATCATTAGGCCCCTCATTAAGCCGCCACCTTGAGTAATTAGGATTTTTCTCCCGAGCTAAATTGAACTGGATCTTCTTATTTTGTCATAGGCCAACTGTTGTCATGGCTCCTAAGGTGGCTAAGGCCCCTGTAACCTGCAATTGGGTCCCATCCATAGTTACCAAGAGTAAACTTGCTGAATTTGTTAAGTCTGGCCATCTGCCCAAGAAGGAGGTCATGTCTTATCGTGCCCCTGACTTGTCTGGAGAGAAGCCTCAACCCAAAGAAGGGGAGGTGATAGTTTTTATGGATCACATGAGCCGGGGATTTGCCCCTCCCGGCTCAAAATTCTTCAAGGAGGTTTTGAATTTCTTTGACCTTAGACCTCAAGACATCGGACCCAATTCCATGTCAAATATTTGCAATTTTCAAGTCTTCTGCGAGGTGTACCTGGGAGAGGAGCCAAGTCTGCTATTGTTCAGGGAACTTTTCTATATGAACCGGGAAAATGAACGTGCCAACGGGCCCAGTCTTGAGCTTGGCGGCATCTCGATCCAGCGACGGAGAGACTGCCTTTTTCCTTATGTTGAGCTGCTGAGTCACCCAAAATCTTGGAACCAAACGTGGTTCTACTGTTAGGACACTTCTCCAGCTGATGAGAAGCCTCTACCCGGCTTTCGCGCCCTGCGCCTTGAGTCCAACCATCCGTTAACAGACAAACTGACGGCCGTTGAACGTCTGCCTCTCAATCCCACCATCAAGAAGATCAAAGCTCACTTGGGAAACGGTTTAAACAGCATCGATCTGGTCCGAGTCTGGGTCACTTGGCGAATACTTCCCTTAAGCCACCGTTCCGGCTTAATGTGTACTTACACAGGCGAAAAGGATGACCCGTTACGCCATAGTCCTGACGACTTACCAGATGATGTGGTGGATGCTACGACCCAGTCGCTGCTGAAGGAGGGCACTATGACGAGTAACACCTTCGGCTTACTTCCCTTTTGCAAGAAGAACCCGGCCCCTGCAGTAAGTTATCAATCTTAATAAATACTCTTTGCTATATTATACCTGTTTTGGTACTCATAATTCCTTATCCTTTTCCACAGGCCGATGATAACTTCTGGAAGGTCAAATATAACCATGAGGCTGCAAAACAAGCCAGGACAACCAAGAAAGCCGAAAGGAAAGCCGCCAAGACGGGAACCTCAAAGAATAAGAAACCCAGCGCCTCCGACTTACTCAAATTAGATGATAGTTCTTCGGATGATGAAGAGGTAATCTTTAAATTTTCTTAATTCCCTTGTCATTACCTGTTTGACTTCTATCCCTTCAGGAGGATACGGGGAACAGTCAAGCAACCGATGAAGAGGTAACTATAATCTCCTCCGACTCAGAGCCTTTACCAAAGCAAAAGATCCGAAGGGTGACCCGGAAAGTAAGATTTTCACATGCTCTTGCTTATCAAGATCCTCAATTTCTTTTGAAGCAACAACAGCTTGTGAACCGGAGGCAGACCCAGAACAACAAGGATACGGAACTCTCCTCCGGCTTGCCTGACGTAACCAGGAAGCGTCGGACTGAGGTTATCTCCGATTTACATTCTGTTTTACCTTTAGCGGGCTTAATTCGTCAACCTCTCAATTCGTCTGACTCCAATTATCAGGTTGCTTGACCGTTACTTGGCACTTGGAGTCATGATAGTCTTAAATTTGATATATACATTAGCCCCCAAGGGTCAAGTATCTTTACTTGTAAAGTGCTTGAGACTTAATATGTGTGACCCGGTATAATAGGTTTAAATTTCTTCATCATACATTAGCCCCCAAGTGCCAAGTATCTTTACTTGTAAAGTGCTTGGGACTTGAATGTAACCTTACCGTGATCCTTATCATAACCTGGTGTCAATGCAGGCCACCATAAGTCAATTTGAATCGGAGCTTGCTGTCTTGAAGAGTCGTCTGGAAACTCAAGAACTTGAAACTCAGAAAGCCAACTCCAAATTTGAATTCAGTGTCTCTAAAAATGAGAAGTTGAAGAAAAATTTTGAGTCAGAGAAGAAAGCTTGGGCTGATGAGAAGGCTTCACTGGTGACTCAGGCCGAGACAGTAGAAGCATCTCTTGCAGAGGCAACAACCGAGTTGTCCATCTTAAAACGGCAGATATCTCAAATGGTCTCAACCATCTTCGGTAAGTTACTGTGCAAAACCTCAAACATTGTAACCTTACAATGACTATTGTAATAATTACGTCCGGCTGACTGTTATGCTTGTGCACACACAGGCCCCAGGAGTACCAACCTTAAACAAAACATGCTGATCAAGCTTAAAGAAGTTTACACCTTAGCGGAACAGTTGTACTCTGGGTCACAACGTGCCTTGGCCGTTGTAGCCTTATCAAATCCCTCTCCCCGCCTCTTACAAGACATGCTGAAGCATCTCGCTGTTCTACCTCAGCGAATTCAGGATTTAAGGCGGGCATCCGCAAGAGCCGGAGCCGTAGCCGCATTGAGCCGGGCAAAAGCATGGCTTCTAGAGCTAGACCCGGCCAACCTTGCTCTTGGCTATCATAGTCGGAAGGAGGACGGTACTGCATTTGATGATCAGGACTTCATCGCCTATGTCAAAGTTATACGTCCCGTGGCAACCCTTATTAGGAACGATACCGACCTCACCAAGTATTCTCCGGGCTATGATAGTGAGAACCGGAGAATTCCAAACGTTCCATACGATGAAGTCAGCCTGATCCCTCCTACTCATAAGCATACTTTTGCCCCTGAAGTGGACCTAGCCGATTTAATAGATGATGAAGCTGAGTTTGAAGCCTTGAGCGGCATTGACTGGGCCTCATCAACTTTCCAGGACAAAACAGCCGACGGAGAGGCGGAGAAGGATAACCCGGAGTCTTCAAGCCCACCAAAGGAGTAAAGCATCATGTGAAAAACAATGCTTCATTTGTTCAGACTTGGGGAGTCTTGTAATAGGGTACAAAAAACTTCCCAATGTTTGTCATGCCTTTGCGCATGTTCCTAGCGCTTAACACTTTCGTAAGCCGCCACTACTATATATTTCTGGCTTTTATTTCCTTGGCGTGTTAATTTTGCTTGCCTTATTCTGCGATCCTTTCATAATCTTTCCTGCTGACTTGATGCTCACCTGGTACTTTAACAACCTGGTGTGACCAATATTAAACCGGAAAGACAAAAAACATCTCATAATGCTTTTCACAAGGCCTCGGGATAATCAAAATAACTTACAGGCTTCTGATTCGAATACGATCAGTAAACCGTTCCAAAGGGGTTAAGCTAAGATTCGGATACGATCATATAGCCCCCAGTGGCTTGGCGATGCCGATCAAATGGGTATCGACAGCTATTTCTCTTTGGTTCGAATACGACCTATGTTTGAACAGGAAGCCCCCAAGTGACCATAAAATTTGTTTAATGACGCTGATTTGTATACGATCCACGTCAGACCCAAAGGGGTTAAGCTGTGATTCAAATATGATCAAGAAGCCCCCAAGTGGGTTTGGCAGTATGCCGATCAAGCGTGTATCGACAGCTATGTTCTCTTTGGTTCGGATACGACCTATGTTTGAACAGGAAGCCCCCAGGTGATCATGGCTAGATTCAGATATGATCATAAGCCGGACCAAAGGAAAACCCGGATTCAGATATGATCCGTCCCCTGTTGGTTGTTTCCACCATCTGACAAAAAAGACATATAGAATTTTGAGGGTAAAGAAAAAGGACAGAGGTCCTGCTTTATTGCTTTATAATATATACATCATCAAAATATATACATTTTGAGAGCCGGTGGCTTAAGTATAGTAAGGCCGAAGGTGGGCTATGTTCCACGGCCGGCGGGTCTCTTCCTCCGACCTACGTGAGTCTTTATGCTCTCGAATATCAATGAGGTAATATGACCCATTGTTCAGATTCTTGCTGACCACAAAGGGTCCTTCCCAAGGAGGGGATAGCTTGTGCATATCAGACTGGTCCTAGATGAGCCGGAGCACCAAATCACCTTCCTGAAAGGTTCTGCTCTTGACCCGGCGGCTGTGATAACGGCGCAGGTCTTGCTGATAAATCGCCGAGTGGGCTATGGCCAAGTCTCGCTCCTCATCCAACAAGTCAAGTGCCTCCTGACGAGCCTTTTCGTTGTCCGCCTCAACATAAGCCGCCACACGGGGTGAGTCATGTCTGATGTCACTTGGTAGAACTGCCTCTGCTCCATAGACCATGAAAAAAGGTGTGTAACCCGTGGATCTATTAGGCGTAGTGTTGATGCTTCATAATACAGAGGGTAACTCCTCCACCCAACAACCCGGAGTCCGTTTTAAGGGGACAAAGAGCCGGGGCTTAATACCCTTCAGTATCTCTTGATTAGCCCTTTCTGCTTGACCATTGGATTGAGGATGAGCAACAGCCAAAACATCAAGCCGGATATGTTCTCGTTGACAGAACTCCTCCATGGCTCCCTTGGAAAGATTAGTACCATTATCAGTTATAATGATGTGTGGGAAACCAAAACGAAAGATCACATTTTTCATGAACTGAACCGCTATGGCCGCATCACACTTACTGACTGGCTCTGCCTCAACCCACTTTGTAAACTTATCTACTGCCACCAGGAGATGTGTCTTTTTATCCTTAGACCTTTTGAAGGGTCCAACCATGTCAAGCCCCCAGACTGTGAACAGCCAAGTAATCGGGATCATCCTTAATTCTTGAGACGGCACATGAGCACGTCGTGAGAACTTCTGACAACCATCATATTTACTGACCAGATCCTCCGCATCAGCATGAGCCGTGAGCCAGTAGAAACCATGACGGAAAGCTTTGGCCACAAGAGATTTTGAGCCGTCATGATGACCACAATCTCCTTCATGAATCTCACGAAGTATCTCTTGTCCTTCTGCAGGCGACACACAGTGTTGAAACGCCCCTGTTACACTGCAATGATGCAACTCACCATTAACAATCGTTATGGATTTGGACTGCCTGACAATTTGTCTCGCCAAGGTCTCATCCTCAAGCAACTCTCCCCGGGTCATATAAGCCAACTATGGCAATGTCCAATCCGGTATGACGTGAAGCGCGGCCACCAACTGTGCCTCCGGGTCTGGCACTGCTAGCTCTTCCTCTGTAGGTACCTCGATAGAAGGATTATGCAAAACGTCAAGAAAGGTGTTAGGCGGCACCGGCTTACGCTGAGATCCCAACCGGCTTAACGCATCAGTCGCCTCATTCTTCCTTCAATCAATGTGCTCCACTTGATACCCTTTGAAGTGCCAAGCTACAGCATCTACTTCACGATGGTAAGCCGCCATAAGGGGATCTTTAGAATCCCACTTGCCTGAGACCTGTTGAGCCACGAGATCTGAGTCGCCCAAACACCTTACCCGGCTCAAATTCATCTCTTTGGCTATCCGGAGACCATGGAGCAAAGCCTCGTATTCAGCTGCATTGTTAGTACAGGGAAACATGAGCCAGAGCGCATAGCAAAATTTGTCACCTCGAGGGGAAGTTAAAACAACTCCAGCCCCTGAGCCTTCTAACTACCTGGACCCATCAAAGTGAATAGTCCAATATGTATTATCCGGCTTCTCCTCAGGTGCCTGCAACTCTGTCCAATCATTGATAAAGTCGACCAAGGCTTGAGATTTGATAGCAGTACGGGGCATATACTTCAAACCATAGGGCCCAAGCTCAATAGCCCACTTAGCGATTCGTCCTGTGGCCTCCCTGTTCTGAATGATGTCTCCCAGAGGAGCTGAACTTACCACCATTATAGGATGGCTTTGGAAGTACTGCTTCAGCTTCCGGTTTGCCATGAACACACCATAAACAAGTTTCTGCCAATGTGGATACCTTTGTTTGGACTCAATGAGCACCTCACTGATATAATAATCCGCCCGTTGAACCGGATGCTCCTTGCCAGCTTCCTTATGCTCCACCATGATGGCAACACTGACCGCTCGTGAATTAGCAGCCACATACAACAGCAACGGCTCTCTGTCAATGGGAGCCGCAAGAGCCGGTGGTTCAGACAATTGCCTCTTCAAGTCTTCAAAGGCAGCATCTGCAGCATCACTCCAGACAAAAGTGTCAGTTTTCTTCATCATCTGATATAATGGAAGGGCCTTCTCACCTAACCGGCTTAAAGCGGCCACACGACCCGCCAGGCGCTGAACAACATTGATGCACGCCGGCTTAGGAAGAGAGGTGATCGCCTTAACCTTCTCCGGATTAGCTTCAATGCCTCTGTTTGACGCCAGAAAACCAAAGAGCTTGCCCGTAGGTACACCAAACACACACTTGGCCGGGTTAAGCATCATCTTGTAAACCCGGAGATTATTAAAGGTCTCTTTCAGGTTAGATATCAAGGTTTCCTTTTCTCTGGACTTCACCACGGTGTCATCCACATAAGCATGAACATTATGCCCAATTTCATCGTGCAAACAGTTCTGTACACATCACTGATAAGTCGCCTCGGCACTCTTGAGTCCAAATGGCATAGATACATAACAGAAGGCCCCAAACGGAGTGATGAAAGCTGTCTTCTCCTGGTCCTTAACTGCCATCTTGATCTGATGATAACCAGAGTAAGCATCCAAGAAGCTCAAACGTTCACAACCCGCCGTAGCATCAATGATTTGATCAATACGGGGGAGAGCAAAGGGATCAGCCGGACAAGCCTTGTTTAAGTCCGTGTAATCCACACACATCCGCCAAGTGTCGTTCTTCTTAAGCACTAACACCGGGTTAGCCAACCTCTCCGGGTGAAAAACTTCAACAATAAACCCAACTGCTAAGAGCCGTGCGACCTCTTCCCTAATAGCTTTCCGTCTCTCTTCGTTGAACCGTCGGAGAAACTGTCTGACCGGCTTATACTTTGGATCAATATTGAGAGTGTGCTCAGCGAGTTCCCTCGGTACACCCGGCATGTCAGAAGGTTTCCATGCAAAGATGTCCCAGTTCTCATGGATGAACTCGATGAGCGCGCTTTCCTATTTAGGATCCAAATTGGCACTGATACTAAACTGCTTAGAGGCGTCTCTTGGGGTAAAGTCAGCAAGTTTTGTCTCAGCGGCCAATTTAAACTTCAATGCTGGGTCATGCTCCGTAGTTGGTTTCTTGAGGGAGGTCATATCTGCCGGGTCAACATTATCTTGATAGAATTTGAGCTTCTCCGCGGCACAGGCAGTCTCAGTGTAAGCCGCGTCGCCTTCTTCACATTCCAAGGCCACCTTTCCAGTCCCATGCACAGTGATGGTGCCCTTGTAACCCGGCATCTTGAGCTGTAAGTAAACGTAACACAGCTGTGCCATGAATCTAGCATAAGCCGGTCGCCCAAACAGAGCGTGATATGGACTCCTGATTTTGACCACTTCAAACGTCAACTTCTCAGCCCTGGAGTCATACTCATCTCCGAAGGCCACCTCCAATTCAATCTTGCCAACTGGGTAAGCCGACTTGCTTGGAACCACCCCATGGAAAACGGTGTTGGATGTTCTCAGATTCTTCTTAGTCAACCCCATGCGTTGAAAGGTCTCGTAGTAGAGGATATTGATGCTGCTACCCCCATCCATGAGTACCTTAGTGAATTTATATCCACCAACCTGGGGTGCTACCACCAAGGCTAACTGACTCGGATTATCGACTCGTGGAGGGTGATCCTCTCTGCTCCATATAATGGGTTGCTCTGACCATCTCAAATAATGAGGAATTGTCGGCTCAACCGAATTGACGGCCCTCTTATGAACCTTCTGGTCACGTTTGCATAAGCTAGTGGTAAACACATGGTACTGCCCACCACTCAACTGTTTTGGATGGCTTTGATAACCCGACTGCTACTGCTGTTGTCCTTCCTGACCAGATTGCTGCTGATTATTTCCACACGGCTGTCCCTAAAAACCGGAGTTTGAACCGCCGCCCGGGCCATGAAAGCCGCCAACCCCTGAACCGCCGCCAGATCCATGACTGCCATCAAAGGTATTGGAATTTTTAAATGCCTTCAGGATCGCGCAATCTTTCCACAGGTGTGTAGCGGGGTGCTCCCGGGTGCCGTGTTTCGGGCAGGGCTCATTGAGTAGCTGATCAAGAGATGGGCCTGACCCGCCGGATCGAGGCCACTTACCCTTACATCTTTGATTGTTACCCTGTGTATTAGCATTGGCTACAGGCTCCGGGTTGCCGTCCGCCTTACGCTTATTGCCGCTTTGATTCACCGGGTTGTGCTGCTGACCCTTTCCATTGCCGTTCCTTTTTCCCTTCCCTGTCTTCTCATCGTCAGACGCGGGATCCTTGGTACTATCAGAATTGGCATATTGGACTAAAGCCGCCATTAGCGTACTGTCAGGACCCCGATCCAATGCCACACCGATCTAGCATGTGACACCTCATATCACTTTGCGGCCTCACGCACGGTATTCCCACGGGTGTCACCTTACCAGGCCCGGGACCGTTTGCGCCTTTTGGCTCACGTATATGATAGTATCGCTAGCATCCATATGACAAAGAACCCGGGCTGACATGACTAGTCGTGAACCCAAAGTGGCGCTAACTTACAGGGACAGGCATACATGACCCAACAACGAACGTGTCGGTCAACAGCGAGTGAATCCGGGTTGTAGCAGTTGGGCTAGCAGGACTCCAGAGAATCTGGGCTGTAGCAGGCTAACAGTACTCCGGTAGACACGACATGACATTTCCCTGAAGGGACAGACACAGGAATGAAGAAGGACACATGCCGGCCAGCCAAAGTGTTCCGGAGCAGTAGCAAGCTACCATGGCTCAGTGGAAGCACTAGGAGACATTTCCCGGTAAAAGAGGCTACCAAGGATAAACAACTAGGTTGTCAGATCCCACACATACCAAGCATTTCAATAACATACACACAATATGCTCGATATGTGCAAATACAACATGGCATCACAGCATGACTCTACGACTCAAGTATTTTATTCAATAGGCTCCGAGGAGCGAGATATTACAAACATGGGTCTCATGATTCAACATTCAGAGCATACAAGTCAAAGCACAAGCGGAAGCTCAACATGTCTGAGTACAGACATCTACAAATGAAAAAGGCTGAGAAGCCTGACTATCTACTAGATCCTGCCGATGGCACAAGATCGTAGCTGAGGTAACAAGCTAAACGTCGAAGTCCACGTGGAACTACTAGCGAGACTGAAGTCTCTCTGCAAAAACATAAATTAAGCAACGTGAGTACAAATGTACCCAGCAAGACTTACATCAGAACTAAATACATATGCATCATTATCAACAAAGGGGGCGGTGGGGTTTAACTGCAGCAAGCCAGCTTTGACTCAGTGGCTATCCTGAACTACGACAGCAGGTAACTCTTTTGAGGTGGCGCACACGAGTCCACATATTCACCTTATCAATACACCACTATGGATCCGCTCCCTTCTCCCTACGAGAACGTCATCCATAGCACTCACACTTATCTTGTGTATTTTAGAGTATCCACTTTCACTTGTCTATGAACTGTACAGGCAACCCAGAAGTCCTTTACCGCAGACACGACTATTCGAATAGATGATGTTAACCCTGCAGGGGTGTACTTCTTCACACACGCTCTCACCACTTACCGCCGTTTACACGACATGTACTCGGCAACCTTCAAGCGGAAGCCCAGCGAGGGTGTCGGCCACGACCTGACTAACCACACAAGTCTCTCGTCCAGGTTTATCGCCTATTCGGGTTCCATCCGCAAGGAGATCCGGCCGGGGTGTCGCTCACGGCCCAAATTGATGTGTGCAGGGTTCCCAAGCCCACCATCCTGGTGCCACTTGGTACACCGGGCCACTATGCCTAGTCTGTCCCAAGCCCACATGTACCGGGTGCCACATGGTAGACTACTAACACTACCTACAAACACCAGAAACTAGTTGCAACTCCTGGACAGAGATCATGTTGATTAATAAGTCGAGAGGGGTCGAGTTACCGGAACCCAATGTGTGGTAGTAACTGTTCATGGATCACAAACACAAAAGTCAGTTCCTGAGAACGGCTGCAATGACACAACCCACCATGTACTTCTACATGGCCTCTCACCGCTACCTTTACCAAATCGTGTTCACACACTTAGCTCACACACAGTAGGACATGTTCACACACCTCCAATTCATCCCCGATGAATCAGACCTGACTCAACTCTAAGCAGTAGCAGGCATGACAAATAAACATGAATGAGTAGGCACATCAGGGCTCAAACAACTCCTACTCATGCTAGTGGGTTTCATCTATTTACTGTGGCAATGACAGGTCATGCAAAGGATAAAGGGGTTCAGCTACCGCAGCAAGTAACAGATGAATCGGTGTTGTCCTAATGTAGTAAAAGAGAGCAGGGGCAAGAGAGTAGGATTGTATCAGAATGAACAAGGGGGTTTTGCTTGCCTGGCACTTCTGTAGATAACATAGTTCTTCATCCGTGTCATCGAACTCATCGTTGGAACGTCATCTACTGAGAGGGGACAAATACCGGCAAACAAGGAAGAACACAATCAATGCAATGCAACAATATGATGCATGATCATGACATGGCAATATGCTGTGGTTTGAGCTAATGCAACTAGCAACAATTTAAATGAAGTTGGTTTGAACCCTAAGTTCAAATTCAAACTCCATATGTGAGGGTTTAAATGCCATTTAAATGATTTGTCCTAAGCAGTAGTCATAACTTGATCTAACATGCATGAAAATGGTACAGATGGAAAGGTTGGATTTTTCTGATCATTTTTCATATATAATTTATCTCATTTGGAGTTACGGTTGAATTTCTATGATTTTTAGAAGTTTTGGGCATTTTCTGGAATTTCCTGATTTAAGTTTAATCCAGAAAATGATTTACTGCATCAGCCTGACGTCATTGTGAGGCCAGGTACTAACTCTCTCTCTCTTTTATTTTCATTTTCTATTTTCTGTAATTGTTTTTGGCTTTAATAAAAATGCCAGGGCATTTCCAAAAATCATGAAACTGCTCAATGTCACTGTTTGGAATATTTCCAACAGCAAACATTTTAGTTTGTGAATATTTGAGCATTTTAAATATTATTTAGCAATTAAATGCCCAAATGCAAATACCGTATGATTTAATTCAAAAATCCTGAATGGCCTAGAAAAATGTGCACCATTTTTGGGAGAGGTTCTAGACCAATCCAAAAATAATGAACTTTTCTGAAGAGCATTTTGGGTTCATTGAGAATATTTTTATTTGAACCTAGTTGAGTTGATCTGGTGCTAGGGTTTGAGCAATCCCCATTTCAACTTAAATAAAATTTAAACATGATGCACACATGAAAGGCTAGTCTAGTGCATACCAGAACTAGGGATGTGACAACTCACCCCCACTAAACAAGAATCTCGTCCCGAGATTCAAGCATAGGGTAAGATGAAGGGAGAACGCAAACTAACATAATCTTCACGATCCAGGTGGAACTTCAAAGAACGTTGACTCGATCACCATCATTGTCTTGATGTCTTGCTCCGAGAACTCCAACTAACATGACAATGAGAGAGAAAGGAAAACTCTAGAGGGATCGATCTTATCGAAGGTCGAACAACTCATGATCAACTCACGGAGTGGGACATTGAAACATCTCTCGAGCTAAGACACAAAGCATTCGTCCAGAGGGGTGGAGGGAAAACACATGACAAAGGTTCACTAGGTAGGCAATAATTCCACACCTAAGAAGGTGGTGAATGGTTGTCAATGTAGCGAGGAGTTGAGTTGCCATGATACCATAATGGGGCACCTTAGAGTAGGTGACTCGTAGATATATCCCCTTAAGTGGCAAAAAGAATTACCTTTGATTCAGAGATCATTGAAACTCTTTATACCAGCCTAAGGCAATTCTCGAGCGATCGTTTGGAGGGTTTCGGTAGAATGGCATACCCGGATTAGAATGGATGATGTGGATTACCTTGTTGAAAACAACACAATGGATGATTTTAGTAACTGGGGAGAAGCTCAACAGTGGAGAGTGAGTTTACTGTTTGAAAAGTTATAGCATAACTGAGGAAACTGAGAGCAATCCCAGTTAGTGCCGATGATAACACCTAGCGTGTGTGTGTGCTCTCAAGAACTTGAGCATTTCCATATCCATCAAGGTTTTACCAATATCCGTGTCAAGGATCCTGGCAACACAACATACTACGATGATGAATACCGGTGGAAGAGATCCAGATGCAAAGGAGGATAACACCGTCTCAGATTTCACCTTGGCGGGGCCAAGGAAATAAAATCTGGATGATCAACCGGGAGACATTTAGCACTCCACTTCTAATGTTCTCCTTGATGTGCTAGTATATCCCATTCATATGGTTTGATATCTAGAACATCAAGTAAAGGTCGGACTTCGGGAACACAAAAATCCATAAGGAACAACTAGGGAGTAAATCCTACGAACTCCTTATGGAGAGGTGGCCAACTTTGTCAATCAAGACACTACAATAGTAGGTCTTCTGGCTGGGTGTGTTGGCCATGACGTCCACTTACCGATTACGGAGAGGCCAATATTATAGTTCTTGGGAAAAGCTCCAACCATCATATCTGCCTAAGATTCAGATCTGGTTGGTGTCAGAATAATCCAGACTCATCGAGTCTAGGAAGAAAAATGAAAGTTTGCAACATAAATCGACGAGATGACGTTGCAAGATTCTCGGGGAATGAACTACAATAGCAAGCTCCAAAACATGAGCTGGTTCTGCTACAACATGTGAACACGTTGTCCCAGACAAACATGATCACATGGTAGTCTTACAATAAAACACTACCGAGTTCAGGTTGGGAATCATCATCGAGGATATTGAAGTATTGTGCATGAACTAGTATTTGCACAGCAACTCCTTTTCCTTGAACAAATTAGTCAGTGGCTAGGTGTGCTACAAAATTCATATGGAACAAAGATGATTAGTCTAACAGACCACAGAATTCTTTGCACGTGCATGACTGACTTGGGATGATTCCGGAGGAAGCAAAACTAACTTTCTCGAATTCATGGCGGCAACTTACATCAAATGCACGTGAATCAAAGGAAGTCACTTCTTTCATCCAAACATATACTTCATGAACAGGGCATGAAGAAAATGCTTTCACAAGTTTCCAACACTAGCTGGATGTTCAACACAAATCATGGAGGAGACAAAATGTTGCTGATGGGCTCAACGGCAACTCATTGGAATTTCCATATCACTGGACTTCCACCGTTATGTGAACAATGTGATAGTATTGGTCAGACCAAAGGATGTAATGGTGTATGCTCGAGGAATCAACCACGAGTAAGACAACATTACAAATATCGTTGGTTTTGATTTGATTTGAGGATAGCCCACACTCAAATCAAAGTTTTGACAAGACAACAGATCGAACAACTGATCACGAGGACCAATCAATGAGAATATCATCTTTCTTCAACACACACACACACACAGAAGGATATCCCTTTGGAATGAACTGAGTCGGACAAGCTTTTGTCTTCCAACTCTCCAAGTTGTTGTTTAGCTTATCCAACTAGCTCAGGGTATCCAACATGGATTCTTGGAGAAAGGGTGGTTTCGAAAACCAACTTGGTCACGAGCTCAACATAGCGGTCAGTGGCAACCTGGTGATATTTCCGAGAAGATAATCGGAAAATCACGAACCACCGATATGCTATTAAGCTCGAGAACAATCTTGCTTTTCAGGGCAAGACGAGATGATCAAATAAGCAAGGGATTGGCATAGCCCTAACTCATTGATCGAAAGGTGCACCGGAAATAAGGACTAGGTAGCACAATCTATCTTAGAATGATGATTCAAGAATCAACACGCTAAGAATGAAATTATTGTCCTTTAACTACCAAGAAACAAAGTTGCTAGGAGTATTGATTTCACACATCACGATTCACTTGTCGACATTCCGGTTACAATAACACGGGAACCGAGGAATTAACAATGATGGCAAGAAGCATTACTGCGTCAAGAATTCATAAGAGGTGGTGCAATTCTCATGACACTCTTGACATAAAGATGGTAACACTCCAAGGTAGAGCAGAGCAGAAGCTGGATTGGCATTTTGATCTGCGGAATAAAATTGCTTTGACCCAATCCTAGATATGGATGAGGTTCTGGAGTTTGTTTCTCCTAGTCATTCCGGAATATAATGGCTTGACGGACCACAAGAGTAGTGGCATAAAGGAACACGGATGCATAACTACTCCTGACTATCAATTGATAGACGAGGTCAGAAAACAACTAAAGAGGGACAACACAAAGGAACATATGTTTTTCTGAGTTGTGGATGCATGGATTAGTATGCCGAACAAATTTAGCATATTTCTTCCGGATAACCCATGCTGAAGAGGAAGGACTGGCAGATTCACAACTATGAATGGAGGACTCATCAAGAGCATTCTGGTTGCAATCTTTTGGTTCAAAGAACTTCTGCCATAATGGTTCATGGTATTGGAAGAATGATATACCACAGACCTCGAAGACTATCGCAAAGGTTACTAATATCCTAAAGGTACGAGCAACACTAACAACATGAAGTAAGTGGGGAAATCTCGGGTTCAGAAACCCAGGAGTAGAATACCTACTACTAAGTGGCATCACGGGATGCTTTCGAGAATGATGGCCAGAATCATCACACTTGGAACACAAAGCATGGCTGGATTACTAGGTGATACTCTAGACACCTAGGGTCATAATAATAGCTCCAACATATATGTTGAGGCAATAGAGTACCTCAACTCAGCAATTTAGTGTGGCTAACCTGGCCTAAAAAGACATCGGAACGAAAAGAAGGGATTTGCAAATGCATCAGATTATTTAGAAACCTGGGATGACTCGGACAGCATAACGGCTATAAATGCTCAAAAGAATTGAGAAATGCTACAAAAATGGTGGCAGAACCACTCAGAGGCACAATATCAAGGTTTCGAGACCAACTATGAATACACGAAGATAGTAGGAACTGAACTAAGGCTTAAAACCAACAATCTTATAAGTCTACGGATTAGTAACATGTGATCCTGATAGAGAGAAGAGAAAGCCTAGTTCCTTAACCCCGTAGGAAATATAAGATGACTCGGATCAGAAAAGCATAAGGTATAAGGAGTAAAAAGAGCCTTACGTTCCATCCCACAATCAATTCCCTTATATAACTAAAGAATTTCTAGACTCAACTTCGACCAGTTTGGCTTGGTAATCCTACAGGCAGTCAAGCTCTGATACCAAAGCTGTCAGGACCCCGATCCAATGCCACACCAATCTAGCATGTGACACCTCATATCACTTTGCGGCCTCACGCACGGTATTCCCACGGGTGTCGCCTTACCCTGGACCGTTTGCGCCTTTTGGCTCACGTATATGATAGTGTCGCTAGCATCCATATGACAAAGAACCCGGGCTGACATGACTAGTCATGAACCCAAAGTGGCGCTAACTTACAGGGACAGGCATACATGACCCAACAACGAACGTGTCGGTTAACAGCGAGTGAATCCGGACTGTAGCAGCAGGGCTAGTAGGACTCCAGAGAATCTGGGCTGTAGCAGGCTAACAGGACTCCGGTAGACACCGCGTGACATTTCCCTGAAGGGACAGACACAGGAACGAAGAAGGACACATGCCGGCCAGCCAAAGTGTTCCAGAGCAGTAGCAAGCTACCATGGCTCAGTGGAAGCACTAGGAGACATTTCCCGGTAAGAGAGTCTACCAAGGATAAACAACTAGGTTGTCAGATCCCACACATACCAAGCATTTCAATAACATACACACAATATGCTCGATATGTGCAAATACAACATGGCATCACAACATGACTCTATGACTCAAGTATTTTATTCAATGGGCTCCGAGGAGCGAGATATTACAAACATGGGTCTCATGACCCAACATTCAGAGCATACAAGTCAAAGCACAAGCGGAAGCTCAACATGTCTGAGTACAGACATCTACAAATGAAAAAGGCTGAGAAGCCTGACTATCTACTAGATCCTTCCGAGGGCACAAGATCGTAGCTGAGGTAACAAGATAAACGTCGAAGTCCACGTGGAACTACTAGCGAGACTGAAGTCTCTCTTCAAAAACATAAATTAAGCAACGTGAGTACAAATGTACCCAGCAAGACTTACATCAGAACTAACTACATATGCATCATTATCAACAAAGGGGGCAGTGGGGTTTAACTGCAGCAAGCCAGCTTTGACTCGGTGGCTATCCTGAACTACGACAGCAGGTAACTCTTTTGAGGTGGCGCACACGAGTCCACATATTCACCTTATCAATACACCACTATGGATCCGCTCCCATCTCCCTACGAGAACGCCATCCATAGCACTCACACTTATCTTGCGTATTTTAGAGTATCCACTTTCACTTGTCTATGAACTGTACAGGCAACCCAGAAGTCCTTTACCACGGACACGGCTATTCGAATAGATGATGTTAACCCTGCAGGGGTGTACTTCTTCACACACGCTCTCACCACTTACCGCCGTTTACACGACATGTACTCGGCAACCTTCAAGCGGAAGCCCAGCGAGGGTGTCGGCCACGACCTGACTAACCACACAAGTCTCTCGTCCAGGTTTATCGCCTATTCGGGTTCCATCCGCAAGGAGATCCGGCCGGGGTGTTGCTCACGGCCTCAAACCATGTGTGCAGGGTTCCCAAGCCCACCATCCGGGTGCCACTTGGTACACTGGGCCACTGTGCCTAGTCTGTCCAAGCGCACCTGTACCGGGTGCCACTTGGTAGACTACTAACACTACCTACAAACACCAGAAAGTAGTTGCAACTCCTGGACAGAGATGATGTTGATTAATAAGTCGAGAGGGGTCGAGTTACCGGAACCCAATGTGTGGTAGTAACTGTTCATGGATCACAAACACAGAACTCAGTTCCTGAGAACGGCTGCAATGCTACAACCCACCATGTACTCCTACATGGCCTCTCACCGCTACCTTTACCAAATCGTGTTCACACACTTAGCTCACACACAGTAGGACATGTTCACACACCTCCAATTCATCCCCGATGAATCAGACCTGACTCAACTCTAAGCAGTAGCAGGCACGACAAACAAACATGAATGAGTGGGCACTTCAGGGCTCAAACAACTCCTACTCATGCTAGTGGGTTTCATCTATTTACTGTGGCAATGACAGGTCATGCAAAGGATAAAGGGGTTCAGCTACCGCAGCAAGTAACAGATGAATCGGTGTTGTCCTAATACAGTAAAAGAGAGCAGGGGCGAGAGAGTAGGATTGTATCGGAATGAACAAGGGGGTTTTGCTTGCCTGGCACTTCTGAAGATAATATAGTTCTTCATCCGTGTCATCGAACTCATCGTCGGAACATCGTCTACTGAGAGGGGACAAATACCGGCAAACAAGGAAGAACACAATCAATACAATGCAGCAATAAGATGCATGATCATGACATGGCAATATGCTGTGGTTTGAGCTAATGCAACTCGCAACAATTTAAATGAAGTTGGTTTGAACCCTAAGTTCAAATTCAAACTCCATATGTGCGGGTTTAAATGCCATTTAAATGATTTTCCTAAGCAGTAGTCATAACTTGATCTAACATGCATGAAAATGGTACATATGGAAAGGTTGGATTTTTCTGATCATTTTTCATATATAATTTATCTCATTTGGAGTTAAGGTTGAATTTCTATGATTTTTAGAAGTTTTGGGCATTTTTGGAATTTCCTGATTTAAGTTTAATCCAGAAAATGATTTACTGCGTCAGCCTGACGTCATTGTGACGTCGGCAGGTCAACTGACCCAGTCTAGGTCAAACCTGACCAGTGGGTCCCGTGTGTAAGTGACTAACTAAACTAACCTAGTTTAATTAGTACTAACCTAGGTTAAACTAATTAAGTTTAAACCTAAACTAGATTAATTAGTCGGGCGGGTCCCACTTGTCATAAACCCAGGTGGTTAAACTAGGTCCACCCGGGGTCAACTCGGTCAGCGGGGTCAATCTCGCCAGCGTTTAATCGCCGGCGAGTCCAGACGCGGCAGCGAGCTGCGGAAACGCTGCTCAGGGTGCCATTCGCCGCGCGGTTTGCTCGTACGGACTCTACGCGTGCTCACGAACCTAACGGAAACACCCACGGGACTAATAGGTCACCGGAGCTTCGTCGGCGACGAGGTCGTGCAGCAGCGCACTCTCGGCCTTGACAGAAACAGTGGCTACGGCGAGAACTAGGCCACAAAATTAGGGGGGAACGGTGTAGGGGCTCATGGAGATCACGATGAGACGGTCGGCGTGCTCGGGGAAGGCCTAGGGTGACGGGACGGAGATGGCGATCTCCGGTGACCGCAGCTTGAAGACGGAGTCGAGGCGGTCGAGTTGGGGCGTCCGAGCGCTCGGGGCTTGCTCGAGGCGGCGTAACGGGCGGTGGCGGAGCTTGCAGACTACACGGGGAGGCGGGAGGAGCATGGTGGGCTTGGTGGCAGCGAACGGCGGCGGCGGCTCTTTGTCCGGGCGAAGAACAAAGAGGGAGAGGGGAAAATAGCCAGGGAAGAAGGGGAGGTCGGCACGGCCTCGTCCACGTCTCCTGGCGCGGGGTTGGGGAGAAGGAGGCGTCGACACGATGAAGCAGGAGGTGGCCGCGGGTGGCTGTGCGCTCCGCACGCAGCTGCTGCTCCTCCTGGCAGAGGAGGAAGACGACAGAGGGGTTGCGGTGGTGGGCTAGGCCAGATGGCTGGGCCGCCAGCTGGGCCGGCCAGGTGGGCTGCATGGGTGAGGCCAGGTACTAACTTCTCTCTCTTTTATTTTCATTTTCTATTTTCTGTAATTGTGTTTGGCTTTAATAAAAATGCCAGGGCATTTCCAAAAATCATGAAACTGCTCAATGTCACTGTTTGGAATATTTCCGACAGCAAACATTTCAGTTTGTGATTATTTGAGCATTTAAAATATTATTTAGCAATTAAATGCGCAAATGCAAATACCGTATGATTTAATTCAAAAATCCAGAATGGCCTAGAAAAATGTGCACCATTTTTGGGAGAGGTTCTAGACCAATCCAAAAATAATGAACTTTTCTGAAGAGCATTTTGGGTTCATTGAGAATATTTTTATTTGAACCTAGTTGATTTGATCTGGTGCTAGGGTTTGACAATCCCCATTTCAACTTAAATAAAATTTAAACATGATGCACACATGAAGGGCTGGTCTAGTGCATACCAGAACTAGGGATGTGACACGTACCCATATCCTTGCAGTCACGCTTAAGGCACCCCAATTTCTGCCTCAATGGCTCAAAGCTGCAATTTTTATCCAACATGAGGACTGCAGAGCCGGCATCCATCTTATCAGATGAATGAATTATCTCCTTGACCCGGCGTACCCAATGTGTGGTGGATTCACCCTCCCCCTACTTACAATTCGTCAAGTCCACGATCGACATAGATTGCTTATAGGTTTCCTTGAAGTTCTGGATGAAACGGGCTTTTAACTCCTCCCACGAACCAATGGAATTGGGTGGTAAGCTTTTTAACCAAGACCGGGACGTTCCATCTAACATCATGATGAAGTATTTAGCCATTGCCGCGTCACTGACTTCCAACAGCTCCATGGCCATCTCATAACTCTCGATCCATGCTCCAGGCTGTAAGTCGGCTTTGTAATTCGGCACTTTTTGAGGTCCCTTGAAGTCCTTGGGCAGGCGCATGTTGCGCAAAGCCGATACCAAACAAGGAACACCACCGGTTCTGGTGGCTACTCCCATCTCAACAGAAGTCGCTGGATACTCTGGAATATTCTGAAGAGCCGCCTGTTGAGCCGCCAGCTGAGTCGCCCGCTCGTTCTCCTGACGTACTCGGTCTTGCACCGGGTTATAGCCACCATGTTGGTCACAGCATTGGGCATTGCTTGACAAAGCTTCGGACTCCATGTGCCTGCTGTACTCGGGATCCGGTTCCGACGAGGCGGTGCTAACCAAGGCGGAGGAGTTGAATGAATCCTATCCCGACTATAAGAATAGGTCTCTTGCTAAGCCAGGGCCGTCTGGACAAGCTCCCTGATCCTCTGGGTCTCAACTGTTGTCGGATCATCACCGTCCACTGGGAGAGCCACCAGACGTGCTAATGCTGCAATTAAATTCTCCATGGGGTTGGATAAGTGACCCTCTGGTATCGGCACATAACGCGGTGGTGTCATGCTCACATGAGGAGGCGGCACCTCTCGACGCTGAGCCGGTCCTCCTGCTCCGGCTGTCATAAACTGATTGGCATCTGGCGGGTTACTTGGGCCGGCTCCGGGTGTAGCGAAAAGAACCCGAGGGTCATAATTTGGAGGTAAACGGGATTGGGTTTTCTGGTGTCTCCTCCTCATTACCTCATTGGATGTATTTAAGCTCATCGTGAGCTGGTAAGCTTCTGACTGCAACTGTTGTGCCCGGGCGTCGAGAGCCGCCCGCTCTGTAGCTAGTCTAGTATCCTTAGCTGAAAAGGCCTCCTTGGCCTGAGCTATCTCCTCACGCACCCGTGCCACCTCCGCGTCATGCTCATATTTGTTTGCAGGGATAATCGTGGCGGTTAACAGGGTTGTAAGCTTATCCATGAGATCTATCAGCACTTGAGCCAGCGGGCGCACAGGGCCTCCTACCCCGGCCGCTCCTATCCCAAACGTAATTGCAGCAGCGGCTGTAGAGTTTTGGCCGGGTTGAGTCCCAGCCATAAAGACTCCTGCCCAATTCGGCTACTCACAGGGCTCCGGAATACTGAAGTCATCGGAACAGCCCCCAAGCACGCCATCTTGTACTTGATATAGCGAACCTGTTGAACCGATGGACGAATCACCGTCGGAGTGGACGGCCGCCTCACCACCATCTTCGGGTCCTTCAGAAAGCTCTTCTCCGTGGACGCAACCCACAAAGACACGCTTCATGCCGCGTTGAGCTCGGGCAGGTTTCGCACGCTGAGCCGTCTCGAAGAGGTCGGTGCAGTTGTCCGACTCAGGCCCCGGCTCACCAATCCGGACGATGAAGACGTGTATCCCTCCAAAGGGGACCCGGTACCCGTACTCAATTGAGCCGGCGTCGGGGCCCCACCCTTCGTCGTTGATGTAGATCTTGCCGCGACGACTCTTGGTCATCCGGCCCACTACGTATCCCTTGAGCCCTTCGAAGTTGCCCTTCAAGAACTCAAATCCACCGTGCGCTGGCCCCATGGTGGGCGCCAACTGTCGTGGAATTGTCACGTCAGATGTCCTCGTGAAAGGACTTAGTTGTGGAGCCATTGCAACTAGGAAGCTTGAAGGGGTTAATCGGGACAAGGGACACGAGAGGTTTATACTAGTTTGGCCCCTTAAAGTGAAGGTAAGGCCTACATCTAGTTGGGTTGGTATTGATGTTTCGATGACCGGGGAGCGAGATATGCTATGCCCGGCTCTCGATGAGTTGTTTTCTTGCCCTAAGCCGCCAGCAGGTCGTCCCCTTATATACACGGGTTGACGCCCTGCGGCTTACAGAGTCCCGGCCGGCTTATAAACAGTGTCCGGCTCGGTGACTAGTTAAGTCTACCTTATGATACAAGTCATATTACTGTGGCGGTTTACTACAACGGGCCTTAAGTCGCCTGTGGGCCTTAAGCCCTCTATGAACCGCCATCTTCATGCCTTGGTCTTGGCCTTCTTTCTGGTGAGTCTTCTTTGCGTAACCCGGCCCCTCCTGGGCGGCTTAGGGTTTTTCATATTATTAGCACAATTGACATTAATAGAATTTATAGTAAAATCATTGCAATCATGCTTTTCATTCAAAGAGCTATCATGAATCACTTCATAAATTTCTTCATCACAATTTTCAGATTCACGAATCTCAAGCAAAACTTCATAAAGATAATCTAGTGTACTCAAATCACTAGCAATTTGTTCACGATAATTGGATCTCCTAAAAGGATTAGCAAGTAGATGAGGATCCATATCAAGAGTTATTTAGCAATCAAAGATGCAAGCACATAGAAGACACATTGCACACAAGCAAAGAAGAGATCTAACAAAAAAACGGCGGACGAAAAAGAGGGCGAATAAAACAGCAAATTTTTATGAAGTGGGGGAGAGGAAAACGAGAGGCAAATGGAAAATAATGTAAATTGTGAGGAGATGATATTTGTGATTAGGAACCTGTTTGATGTTGAAGATCCTCCCCGGCAACGGCACCAGAAATGGCACGTTCATGGGAGACTATCTTGAGGTGATCCTCCCCGGCAACAGCGCCAGAAATTCCTTTTGATGTCTGCTAGAACTACGTCGGTATTTCCCCAAAGAGGAAGGGATGATGCAGTATAGCGACGGTAGGTATTTCCCTCAGTGATGAGACCAAGGTTATTGAACTAGTAGGAGAACCTCCTCACACCACGTGAATAACACCTGGACATAAATAACAAATACTCGCGAGCGACATGTTAAAGGGGTTGTGAATCCCTTTCGGGTACGACGCCTCAAGACAGGCAAATAATGTGAGGTAAAAGTGGTAGATAGGATTAATAGATCGCGGAACAAATAAATTCCAGCAAGGTATTTTTTATTTTTGGTTTATTAGATCTAAAAATAAATGCAATAGATCGCAAAGGCAAATATGATGAAAAGAGACCCAGGGGCCATAGGTTTCACTAGTGGCTTCTCTCGAGGAAAAATAGCAAATGGTGGGAAAACAATTACTGTTGGGAAATTGACAGAACTTCGAATAATCATGACGATATCCAGGCAATGATCATTATATAGGCATCACATCCAAGATTAGTAGACCGACTCCTGCTTGCATCTACTACTATTACTCCACACATCAACCGCTATACAGCATCCATCTAGTGTATTAAGTTCATGAGAAAACGGAGTAATGCAATAAGAACGATGACATGATGTAGACGTGATCCGTTTATCTATTGCGGCAGATATAGATCTCATCTTGTTATCCTTAGTAGCAATGATACATACGTGTCGGTTCCCCTTATGTTACTGGGATCAAGCACCGTAAGATCGAACCCACTACAAAGCACCTCTTCCCATTGCAAGATAAATAGATCAAGTTGGCCAAACAAAACACAAATATCGGAGAAGAAATACAAGTCTATAAACAAGCATGCATATAAGATATCAAAGAAGACTCAAATAACTTCCATGGATAAAAACGTACATCTGATCATAAACTCAAAGTTCATCGGATCCCAACAAACACACCGCTAAAAGACTTACATGATATGGATCTCCAAGAGACCATTGTATTGATAATCAAGAGAGAGAGAGGAAGCCATCTAGCTACTAACTACGGACCCGTGGGTCTACAAAGAACTACTCACGCATCATAGGAGAGGCACCAATGGAAGTGGTGAACCCCTCCATGATGGTGTCTAGATTGGGTCTGGTGATACTGGACTCTGCGGCGGCTAGATCAAAATTTCGTCGCCTCCCCTAGGGTTTCTGGAATATTGTGGTATTTATAGAGTGAAGAGGTGGTTCAGGGGGCACCTGAGGTGGGAAGCACCCACCTAGGTGCGCCTGGGCCTCCTAGCTCGCCCTGGTGGGTGCTGCTCCCCTCGAGAAGCCCCCAGGTGCTTCCTTGGCCCATTGGCTTTCTTCTCGCCCAAAAAAACCTCCAGGAGTTTCGTTGCGTTTGGACTCCATTTGATATTGATTTCCTGTGATGTAAAAAAAACATGCAGAAAACAACAACTGGCACTAGGCACTATGTCAATAGGTTAGTACCAAAAAAATGATATAAAATGACTATAAAATGATTGTAAAACATCCAAGAATGATAATATAACAGCATGGAACAATCAAAAATTATAGATACGTTGGAGACGTATCATGGACCGCTGAATATAGATTGGGGGAAAGGTGATGAAGATGTTGGTGAAGATGACAAAGTTGTTGGAGTAGATCGCCGTCACAATGATTGCCCCGGCAGCGCTCCGGCGTCACCGGGAGAGAGAGGGGGAGAGAGCCAACCTCCTTCTTCTTCTTCCTTGGCCTCCCCCTAGATGGAAGGAGGGTTCCCCCTCTAGTCCATGGTTGCCATGGCGGCAGAGGAGAAGGACCTCCTCCTATATTGGATCTATCCCTCTGTTCTCTTATGTTTCGCATTCCTGTTTTCTGGCCCTTCACCATTTCTTAAATCTCGCAGATCCGTAACTCAGATTATGCTAAAAATTTTACATGGTTTTTTTCCACAAATTATCTTTCTTGCACCCGAAGAAGATACCCAGCTGACTTAAGGGGAGCCCACAAGACATCTGGGCATGCCAGGGGTACCCGGCATGCCCTCACGGGTGGTGGAGGTTGTGGGCCTCCGTTTGTGTTGATTCCAACTCCCAAAAATCACATATATTCCAAAATAAATCTCCATCAATTTTTATCACATTTGGACTTTGTTTGATATGGATATACTATGAAACAAAAGACAGGCAACATACAGGAACTAGCACTGGGCACTGGATCAATATGTTAGTCCAATAAATCATATAAATTGTTGCCAAAATCATGTGAAAGTTGATAATATTGGCATGAAACAATCAAAAATTATAGATACAACAGAGACGTGTCAGCATACCCAAGCTTAATTCCTGCTCGTCCTCGAGTAGGTAAATGGTAAAAAAGATAATATTTGATGTGGAATGCTACCTAGCATAATCTTGATCATATGTCTAATCATGGCATGAATATTAAGACACGACTAATTCAAAGCAATAGTCTATAATTTGACATAAAGACATCAATACTCAGGCATCCCAACAGACAATCATGTCTTTCAAAATATCAATGCCAAAGAATGCTATCCCTACAAAATCATATAGTCATGTCATGATTTATCTTCTTAACACAAAGTATTTATCATGCACAACCCCAATGAAAAGCTGAGCAATTGGTTCATTCTTTTTAACGCGCTTCAACTTTTTCAACCCTCACGCAAAACATGAGTGCAAGACATGGATATAGCACTATGGGTGGAATAGAGTATGATGATAGGGGTAAATATAGAGAAGACAAAAAGGTAAGAAAGTCTCACATCGACGCGGCTAACCAACGGGCTATGGAGATGCCCATCAATTGATATCAATGCGAGGAGTACAGATTGCCATGAAACGAATGCACTAAGAGCTATAAGTGTATGAAAGCTCCACATGAAAACTAGGTGGGTGTGCATCTAATCCTATCATGAAAAATTCCCACTAGTATATGAAAGTGACAACATGGGAAACTCTCTATATAAAAAGCATGGTGCTACTTTGAAGCACAAGTGTGGAACTAGCATGCGTCTTTTCTTCCTTCTTTCTTTCTTTCTTTTTTTTCTTTTTTTTCTTTTCTTCTCTTTTTTTCTCTTTTTTTCTCTTTTGGTCCGGAGTCTCATCCTGACTTGTGGGGGAATCATAGTCTATATCATCCATTCCTCACTGGGACAATGCCCTAATAATGAAAAATTGATGATCATCACACTTCTATTTACTCACAACTCAATATTACAACTCGATACCTAGAACAAAGTATGACTCTATATGAATGCCTCTAGAAGTTACCAGGATGTTCAATGATCTAGCGTAACAACGATATCAAAAAACGGACAAGACATGGAAATATCAAGCTAGCTATCTTACGATCATGCAAAGCAACATGAAAATGAATGCTCAAGTCATCAAAATGAAAGCGGTGGAAGTTGCATGGCGATATATCTTGGAATGGCTATGGAAGGGCCATGATAGGTAGGTATGGTGGCTGTTTTGAGGAAGATATAATAAGGCTTATATGTGTGATAGAGTGTATCATATCACGGGGTTTGGATGCACCTCTGAAGTTTGCACCACATCTCGAGGTGAGAAAGGGCAATGCACGGTACCGTAGAGGCTAGCAAATTGCAGAAAGGTAAGAGTGTGTATAATCCATGGACTCACATTAGTCATAAAGAACTCATATACTTATTGCAAAAGTTTATTAGACCTCGAAGCAAAGTACTTCTACGCATGCCCCTAGGGGAATAGATTGGTAGGAAAAGACCATCGTTTGTCCCCAACCGCCACTCATAAGGAAGACAATCAATAATAAATCATGCTCCAACTTCATAGCATAATGAGAGAATATATGTGCATGCTTTGGGAATCACAAACCTTAACACCAATATTCTTACTAACCGTAGTCGTTTACTAGTACCTCCCACATATTCAATCTCTATATCACAAAACTATTGCAAGGAATCAAACATATCATATTCAGTGATCCACAAGTTTTATGTAGGCTTTTATGACTAACCATGCAAATGACCAATTCCCATTGACTCTCTAAATAGATATAAGTGATGCATGAGAGAGTTTAATTCTTTCTACAAAATACCATGCTCTAACAAATATAAGTGAAGCAAAAGAGCATTCTACAAACAACGTTTTTCTATGTGAAGCGAAACAGGCAATCCAAACTTCAAATGATATAAGTGAAGCACATGAAGCATTCTACAAAGCCATGCTCAGAAATTATAAGTGAAGTGCAATGAGCATTCTATATGTATTTTACCTAGGAGAGGGGAGTAGGTCCTAAGTATTAAGAACAATTAGTTAGTGTTGATTATATATGACTATGATGATGATGAGAAGCTTTTATTATGTGCTACAATGTCTTAGACTTGATGGTGATGCTGAGCAGGAGTAGTGATTATGAGTACTATGATGATGAGGAGGAGGAATTGTTATTATAACTAGTGACCAAGTTGTTATATGATGTCTTATGGACGAAAATGATGATGAGGAGGAGATGACAATGATATATTATGATGATAGGTTGTTAATGATATTATGATGATGATGATGATGATGATGATGATGATAATGATGATGATGATAAGTTATTATGTCATTGGGTGAAAGAACCGTGGATTAGTTTCAAATGGATGGATCCAAAGTGACCATTGGTTACTTTGGATCCATGCACTTGAAACTAATCCACGGTTCTTTCACCTAGCAATTTAATAACTCATTACAATGTAAAAACAATCTCTAAATTGCTACTGTATGAAAAATTGTATAAAGGTGTATGAATACGACCAAAAATTTAAAAGAAATAGAATACAGAATAATAGTAGTAGCGCGGGCGGAGAGAAGCGCTACTAGTAATTACCAGTAGCGGTTGTCCCAGAAAGCGCTACTACTATGTAGATATAGCAGTAGCGCGTGCCAGCAAGCGCTACTGCTAAGCTTTAGCTGTAGCGTCGTATCAGTAGCGCGGTTGCTCGCGCTACTGATAGGCTAAAAACCAGCGCTACTACTAGGCTTTTCCCTAGTAGTGAATCCCTGCGCTCGTTTTCATTTCTTGTTCGCGCCTCCCCTCCTCTACTCCCCCCGCCCCCTCCACTCCGCCTCTGCCCCCTCACCCCATGGGAATCCCCCCACTCCCCACTTGGTGAGCTTCTCCTCCCCACTACTACATGGATGGATTAATAGATGCATAGATGGATGGATGCTATGGGTGGATGTATGCATGGATGAATATATTAGATAAGTTTAGATGATGCTCTATGGATGGATTCCATGTGTGGATGTATGTATGGATGAATAGATGCATAGATGGATGGATGAATAGATTAGATAAATTTTGATGATGTTCTATGGATGGACGCTATGGGTGGATGAATGTATGGGTTTATGCGGTAATTTTTATCTAGTATTTTTCTAGTAGTTTTTGTAGCAGTTTTATGTTGTAGTTTTTATGTATTAGTCAACCATATGATAGATGAGAGATGTTTTCTGAGGAATGGTACCGATTATTGTCGTCACCGATAGTCGATAAGAGCTGTTCTTGGAGGAAAATAAATTGACTCTTTACAATGGCGGTCAATCTGGGCGAGTTTGTCCTGTTGTATAGATTTGTCAGAGACGATGGGCTCACCCAGCTTGACCATCACTGAAAGTCTAAATAACCGTGAGAGAGTGTCCACCATATATACCACCACCAGAGAGAGTGTTCGCCATATTTGACAGATGAGAGATGTTACCGAATGTTGTCGTAGGGGGTCGCTCTTCCATTGCATATCCTCTGAGACCGTGGTAAAGCAGGTGGAGCAAAGAAAGAGCGACCATCACGGACAGTCGATGATAGTTGTTCTTGAATGAAGAAAATCATCTTTTGACGACGACGGTTGATCTGGGTCAGCTCTTCCTATTATACCTTGATAACACATGATGGGCTCACCGAAAGTCGAAGTACCCGTGTGAGAGTGTCCACCATATATACCATTACCAGAAAGAGTGTCCAACATATTTGACATATGAGAGATGTTACCGACTATTGTCGTAGAGGGTCGCTCTTTCCCTACTCTTCCTCTGAAATCTCGGTAAAGTGGGAGGAGCGGAGAAAGAGCGACCATCACCGACAGTCGATGCGAGTTGATCTTGGAGGAAGAAAGTTGACTTTTGACGATGACGGCCAATCTGGATGAGCTCTTCCTATTATACCTTGATAACACATGATGGGCTCGCCCAGCTCAAGCATCACCGAAAGTTAAAATATCCGTGAGAGTGTCCACCATGATATATTTTCTTAGACGTATTATTTGATGTTTGGTTCTTATGTTATTCTTCCTTTTGTGATGAAAGGTGTTAGCATAGATCGATTTCGCGGCTATGGTTTCCTCCGACGATGCAGTTTCCATTGTGGTCGACTCCATGTTCAAGGAGAACGCGCCGAGGACCGCTTGGCGGCGTTCATTGAGGAGAACCCGCAGCTGATCCAAATAAAGTATTTTGAGGATCTGGCCAAGAAGAATTTGCCAACTAAGGAGAGCAAGGCCCCATCATGTAAGGAGAGTGATGAACCGGTACCATTGAGTCCACCAACCATCATTCCCGATGACGTTGGGTCCTCAACTGTGGGGGATATCCGCACTTGCTCTCACTCCACGATCATTGGTTTCACCGACTACACCTCGGAGTAGTCCACCTAGATAGTTTGATGTTGATTTAGTGATATAGTTAGGTAGCTTCCGATTTGGACTTGGATTGCCACTTATGATGATTTTGGATGTATGAGTGAGGAATACTTACATGGATTATGTATGATGTGTTATTTTAACCTTGCATTCCTTCTCTTCCTCCTTTTCTCTTTCTTTGTAAATGAAGGCGGTATGTGGTGTACAGAGGTAGGTGTTCAGGAGTCTATTATTCATGGTCCGCATGCAATGAACAAGTGATTCGTTTCCAAGGTAGCACCCACGACCCGTCCAATACTAGAGAGGTCGCAAAGAATCATTACACAATTAGTATGTGCTTCAACAGAAGAGAAACATTGAATTAGGCAATGGTGCAAGCCAAAAACGGCTTATCAGGTTGAGCGGGTGGAAGAACTTGATAATTCTCTTTCAGTTCGTCCAAATTGTGGTGTTGCTTTTATCATTTGGTCGCATGTAGACATGCATTGACCACTTTATTGCTTAGTAAGTAGGCACATCTGCTAAAGAGCTACTTTGTGACTTCAAATGAAGCTTGTGTGAACTATTTATATAATGTGTATGTGAGTTTGTTGTTCAATTTGGGTGGACATATATAAACCCGTTATGAGTTTCTTGTTAAGCTTGGGGGGATCATATGAAGTTTGTGTATTGTATATCTGTTTTCTGGTGGAGCGGTTGATGGAAAAGAGGAAGAAACAATACTGGCAATGAATCTTTATCGAGAGCCGCACTCGGAAGACATACCTTTACTGAGAGCGACACTCATAAAAGTGGCAAGTGCTAGGAGTTGCCGGAACTTGTCTCTTGTAGTTATGCCGAGTGCAACACTCGGCAATGACCTGATAGAACCAACGACCGTGTAGTCACTTTATTTTGCCGAGACGCATTGTTTGGCTCTCAGCAAACTCTTTGCCGAGTGCCCGACGGTTGACTCTTGGCAAATTTTTGTTCGCATGAGAGGTGTACGTCGGGTGGCCTTTGCCGAGAACAATTCTCTAAAAAGGCTTTGCCGAGGGTTTTGGGCACTTTGTTGAGTGTTTATGGCACTCGGTGTAGGGTGCGACTGTTGAGTATATGTGTTATGTGCATATTGTGTATTGGGCTCTGATGTCTACTATACAACCTTCTTCTTGTAGACGTTGTTGGGCCTCCAAGTGCAGAGGTTTGTAGGACAGTAGCAAATTTCCCTCAAGTGGATGACCTAAGGTTTATCAATCCGTGGGAGGCGTAGGACGAAGATGGTCTCTCTCAAACAACCCTGCAACCAAATAACAAAGAGTCTCTTGGGTCCCCAACACACCCAATACAATGGTAAATTGCATAAGTGCACAAGTTCGGCGAAGAGATGGTGATACAAGTGCAATATGGATGGTAGATAAAGGTATTTGTAATCTGAAATTATAAAATCAGCAAGGTAGCAAGCGATAAAAGTGAGCGTAAATGGTATTGCAATGCTAGGAAACAAGGCCTAAGGTTCATACTTTCACTAGTGCAAGTTCTCTCAACAATAATAACATAATTGGATCATATACCTATCCCTTAACATGCAACAAAGAGTCACTCCAAAGCCACTAATAGCGGAGAACAAACGAAGAGATTATGGTAGGGTACGAAACCACCTCAAAGTTATCATTTTTGATCTATCTATTCAAGAGTCCATAGTAAAATAACATGAAGCTATTCTTTCCATTCGATCTATCATAGAGTTCATACTAGAATAACACCTTAAGACAAAAATCAACCAGAACCCTAATGTCACCTAGATACTCCATTGTCACCTCAAGTATCCGTGGGCATGATTATACGATATGCATCACACAATCTCAGATTCATCTATTCAACCAACACAAAGTCCTTCAAAGAGTGCCCCAAAGTTTCTACCCGAGAGTCAAGACAAAAACATGTGCCAACCCCTATGCATAGGTTCATGGGCGGAACCCACAAGTTGATCACCAAAACATACATCAAGTGGATCATGTGATATCCCATTGTCACCACAGATAAGCACGGCAAGACATACATCAAGTGTTCTCAAATCCTTAAAGACTCAATCCGATAAGATAACTTCAAAGGGGAAAACTCAATCCATTAGAAGAGAGTAGAGGGGGAGAAACATGATAAGATCCAACTATAATAGAAAAGCTCGCGATACATCAAGATTGTGCCATAGAGAGAACACTAGAGAGAGAGATCAAACACATAGCTACTGGTACATACCCTCAGCCCCGAGGGTGAACTACTCCCTCCTCATCATGGAGAGCGTCGGGATGATGAAGATGGCCACCGGTGAGGGATCCCCCTCCGACAGGGTGCCGGAACAGGGTACCGATTGACTTTTGGTGGCTACAGAGGCTTGCGGCGGCGGAACTCCCGATCTATCTTCCCCATCGATGTTTTTAGGGTATATGGGAATATATAGGTAAAAGAAGTCGGTCGGGGGGTGCTTGAGGGGCCCACGAGACAGGGGGCGCGCCCCCCACCCTCGTGGCTTCCGTGAAGCTTCTCTGACGTGAACTCCAAGTCTCCCGGATCATGTTCGTTCCAAAAATCATGCTCCTGAAGGTTTCATTCCGTTTGGACTCCGTTTGATATTCCTTTTCTTTGAAATACTGAAATAGGCAAGAAAACAGCTATTGGGCTAGGCCTCCGGTTAATAGGTTAGTCCCAAAAGTAATATAAAAGTGTATAATAAAGCCCATAATCATTCAAAACAGATAATAAAATAGCATGAATGCTTCATAAATTATAGATACATTGGAGACGTATCAGCATCCCCAAGCTTAATTCCTACTCGTCATCGAGTAGGTAAATGATAAAAGAAAGAATTTATGAATTGTGAATGCTAGCAGGTGCATAAGTTTGATCAATGATAATTTCAATCACCTTTTCTAGCATGTTTATATCTCATAACAGTAGTTCATCTCATAAAACTTCTCATGATCAAGTAACAAGCTATTCACATGTTAAATCATAGACCATAAACTTTCTTGAAAACTAGGAAACTTCATTCTTAGTCATCAAACAATTGCAATTCAACTTATTTTCACGAAGGGTCTATGTCAGAGCTTTGATTTAATTAGCAAACTCCACATACTCAACTATCATATAGTCTTTTACAATTGCTAATACTCACGCAATACTTATGGTTATGGAGTTTTAATCGAACACTGAGAAAGATAGGGGCTTATAGTGTTGCCTCCCAACGTATTCACCTTTGGGTGATGTCAACAATAATAGTTCATGCTAACTTACATACAATTGGATATATATATATATATATATATATATATATATATATATATATATATCAGGATCTTTCCAACATGAGGTGTTTGCCCAAGGATAAAATGAAAAAGGGAAAGGTGAAGATCACCTTGACTCTTGCATGAAGTAAAATACATAAAGTAAAAGATAGGCCCTTCACAGAGGGAAGCAGGGATTTGCAGAGGTGCCAGAGCTCGATTTTGAAATAGAGATAAATAATTTTGAGAGGTATGATCTCATTGTCAACATAACAACCAAGAGTTCCCAATATCTTCCATACTACATACATTATAGGCGGTTCCCAAATAGAATGGTAAAGATTTTACTCCCCCTCCACCAACAATCACACTCCACGGCCATCCGAAACAATGGGGTACCGTCCATACCAAAAACAGTCCTGGGGGAGTTTTGTTTGCAATTATTTTTGAGTTGATTTTGATCTTTTTGATCATGGGACTGGGCATCCCGGTTACCAGCCATTTTTCTCGTGAATGATGAGCGGAGTCCACTCATCGTGAGAATAACCCACCTAGCATGGAAGATACTGACAGACCCTAGTCGCTACATGAGCGATTCAGGCATACAAAACAGATTATTGTTTGAAGATTTAGAGTTTGGCACATGCAAATTTACTTGGAACGGCAGGTAAATACCGCATATAGGTAGGTATGGTGTGTTGGGGAACGTAGCAAAAATTCAAATATTTCTTACGAATCACGAAGATATATCTATGGAGAGACTAGCAACGAGAGAGAGGAGAGTGCATCTACATACCCTTGTAGATCACTAAGCGGAAGCGTTCAAGAGAACGGGGTTGAAGGAGTCGTACTCGTCGTGGTCCAAATCACCAGAGATCCTAGTGCCGAACGGACGGCACCTCCGCGTTCAACACACGTACAGCCCGGTGACGTCTCCCATGCCTTGATCCAGCAAGGAGAGAGGGAGAGGTTGGGGAAGACTCCGTCCAGCAGCAACACAACGGCGTGGTGGTGATGGAGGAGCGTGGTATTCCAGCAGGGCTTCGCCAAGCACCGCAGGAGATGAGGAGGACTTGGCAGAGGGGGAGGGCTGCGCCAGAACTTGGGTGCGGCTGCCCTCCCACCCCACGTATATATAGGGGCAAGGGAGAGGGGGGCCGGCCCCCTCAGATCCAATCTGAGGAGGGGGCGGCGGCCAGGGGGGTTGCCTTGCCCCCCAAGGCAAGGGGGCGCCCCCCTTTAGGGTTTCCCCCAAACCCTAGGCGCCTTGGGACCTGGTGGGGGGCGCACCAGCCCACCTGGGGCTGGTCCTCTCCCACACTTGGCCCATGCATCCCTCTTGGGCCGGTGGCCCCACCTGGTGGACCCCCGGGACCCTCCCGGTGGTCCCGGTACGTTACCGATAGCACCCGAAACCTTTCCGGTGACCAAAACAGGACTTCCCATATATAAATCTTTACCTCCGGACCATTCCAGAACTCCTCGTGACGTCTGGGATCTCATCCGGGACTCCAAACAACATTCGGTAACCACATACAAACTTCCTTTATAACCCTAGCGTCATCGAACCTTAAGTGTGTAGACCCTATGGGTTCGGGAACCATGTAGACATGACGGAGACGTTCTCGGGTCAATAACCAACAGCGGGATCTGGATACCCATGTTGGCTCCCACATGTTCCACGATGATCTCATCGGATGAACCATGATGTCAAGGACTCAATCGATCCCGTATACAATTCCCTTTGTCTAGCGGTATTGTACTTGCCCGAGATTCGATCGTCGGTATCCCGATACCTTGTTCAATCTCGTTAACGGCAAGTCTCTTTACTCGTTCCATAACACATCATCCCATAATCAACCCCTTGGCCACATTGTGCACATTATGATGATGTCCTAACGAGTGGGCCCAGAGATACCTCTCTGTTACACGGAGTGACAAATCCCAGTCTCGATTCGTGCCAACCCAACAGACACTTTCAGAGATACCCATAGTGCACCTTTATAGCCACCCAGTTACGTTGTGACGTTTGGTACACCCAAAGCATTCCTACAGTATCCGGGAGTTGCACAATCTCATGGTCTAAGGAAATGATACTTGACATTAGAAAAGCTTTATCATACGAACTACACGATCTTTGTGCTAGGCTTAGGATTGGGTCTTGTCCATCACATCATTCTCCTAATGATGTGATCCTGTTATCAACGACATCCAATGTCCATGATCAGGAAACCGTAACCATCTATTGATCAACGAGCTAGTCAATTAGAGGCTTACTAGGGACATGGTGTTGTCTATGTACCCACACATGTATCTGAGTTTCCTATCAATACAATTATAGCATGGATAATAAACGATTATCATGAACAAGGAAATATAATAATAATAATAATAACTAATTTATTATTGCCTCTAGGGCATATTTCCAACAGTCTCCCACTTGCACTAGAGTCAATAATCTAGTTCACATCGCCATGTGATTAACATTGACAGGTCACATCGCCATGTGACCAACATCCGAAGAGTTTACTAGTGTCACTAAACTAGTTCACATCACCATGTGATTAAGACTCAATGGGTTCTGGGGTTTGATCATGTTTTGCTTGTGAGAGAGGTTTTAGTCAACGGATCTGCAACATTCAGATCCGTATGTCTTTCGCAATTCTCTATGTCATATTGTAAATGCTGCTTCCATGCTCCACTTGGAGCTATTCTAAATGGTTGCTCCACTATACGTATCCTATTTGCTACTCAGAGTCATTCGGATAGGTGTTAAAGCTTGCATCGACGTAACCATTTACGCCGAACTCTTTATCACCTCCATAATCGAGAAACATGTCCTTTATTTACTCCAAGGACAATTTTGACCGATGTCCAATGATCCATTCCTGGATCATTCTTGTACCCCTTGACTGACTCATGGCAAGGCACACTTCCGGTGCGGTACACAGCATAGCATACTATAAAGCCTACGTCTGAAGCATAGGGGACGACCTTCATCCTTTCTCTCTCTTCTGCCGTGGTCGAGCTTTAACTCTTAACTTCATACCTTACAACTCAGGAAAGAACTCCTTCTTTGACTGATCCATCTTGAACACCTTCAAGATCATGTCAAGGTATGCGCTCATCTGAAAGTACCATTTAGCGTTTTTTGATCTATCCTCATAGATCTTGATGCTCAATGTTCAAGCAGTTTATTCCAGGTTTTCTATTGAAAAACACTTTTCAAATAACAATATATGCTTTCCAGAAATTCTACATCATTTCTGATCAACAATATGTCAACAACATATACTCATCAGAAATTCTATAGTTCTCCCACTCACTTCTTTGGAAATACAAGTTTCTCATAAACTTTGTATAAACCCTAAATCTTTGATCATCTCATCAAAGCGTATATTCCAACTCCGAGATGCTTACTCCAGTCCTTAGAAGGATTGCTGGAGCTTTGCATATTTGTTAGCGTTCTTCAGGATTGACAAAACCTTTTGGTTGTATCACATATATCCTTTCCTCAAGGATATCGTCGAGGAAACAATGTTTTGACATCCTATCTGCAAGATTTCATAAATCATGCAGTAATTGCTAATATAATTCCAACAGACTCTTTGCATCGCTACACGTGAGAAAGTCTCATCGTAGTCAACTCCTTGAACTTGTCAGAAAACATCTTAACGACAAGTCGAGCTTTCTTAATGGTCATACTTACCATCATTGTCTGTCTTCCTTTTAAAATCCATCTGTACCCAACGGCCTTACGACCATCAAGTATTTCTTCCAAAGTCATGGATACTCTCTCGGATTTTATGGCCTCGAGCCATTCATCGGAATCTGGGCCCACCATCGCTTCTCCATAGCTCGTAGGTTCATTGTTCTCTAGCAACATGACCTCTAAGACAGGATTGCGTACCACTCTGAAGTAGTACGCGTCCTTGTCGACCTACGAGGTTCGGTAGTGACTTGATCCGAAGCATCATGATCACTATCATCAGCTTCCACTTCAATTGGCGTAGGTGCCACATGAATAACTTCCTGTGCCCTGCTACACACTGGTTGAAGTGATGGTTCAATAAGCTCATCAAGTCTCCACCATCCTCCCACTCAATTCTTTTGAGAGAAACTTTTCCTTGAGAAAGGACCCGTTTCTAGAAACAATTACTCTTGCTTCCGGATCTGAGATAGGAGGTATACCCAACTGTTTTTGGGTGTCCTATGAAGATGCATTTTATCCGCTTTGGGTTCGAGCTTATCAACCTGAAACTTTTTCACATAAGCATCGCAGCCCCAAACTTTTAAGAAACGACAACTTAGGTTTCTCCAAACCATAGTTCAAACGGTGTCGTCTCAACGGAATTACATGGTGCCCTATTAAAGTGAGTGCGGTTGTCTCTAATGCCTAACCCATGAACGATAGTGGTAATTCGATAAGAGACATCATGGTACGCACCATATCCAATAGGGTGCAACTATGATGTTCGGACACACCATCACACTATGGTGTTCCAGGCGGTATTAATTGTGAAACAATTTCCACAATGTCTTAATTGTGTGCCAAGGCTCGTGACTCAGATACTCATCTCTATGATCATATCATAGACATTTTATCCTCTTGTCACAATGATCTTCAACTTCACTCTGAAATTACTTGAACCATTCAATAATTCAGACTTGTGTTTCATCAAGTAAATATACTCAACATCTACTCGAATCATCTGTGAAGTAAGAACATAACGATATTCACTGCATTCCTCCGTACTCATTGGACTGCACACATCAAAATGTGTTACTTCCAACAAGTTGCTATCTTGTTCCATTTTACTGAAAACGAGGCTTTTCAGTCATCTTGCCCATGTGGTATGATTTGCATTTCTCAAGTGATTCAAAATCAAGTGAGTCCAAACGATCCATCTGCATGGAGTTTCTTCATGCGTATACACCAATAGACATGGCTCGCATGTCTCAAACTTTTCAAAAACGAGTGAGTCCAAAGATCCATCAACATGGAGCTTCTTCATGCGTTTTATACCAATATGACTCACATGGCAGTGCCCCAAGTAAGTGGTACTATCATTACTATCTTATATCTTTTGGCATGAAAATGTGTATCACTACGATCGAGATTCAATGAACCATTCTTTTAGGTGCAAGACCATTGAAGGTATTATTCAAATAAATAGAGTAACCATTATTCTCCTTACATGAATAACTGTATTGCGATAGACATAATCCAATCATGTCTATGCTCAACGCAAACACCAAATAACAATTATTTAGGTTTAACACCAATCTCGATGGTAGACGGAGCAGGCGATGCTTGATCACATCAACCTTGGAAACACTTCCAACACACATCATCATCTCACCTTTAGCTAGTCTCTGTTTATTCCGTAGCTTTTATTTTGAGTTACTAACACTTAGCAACCGAACCGGTATCTAATACCCTGGTGCTACTAGGAGTACTAGTAAAGTACACATTAACATTATGTATATCCAATATACTTCTATCGACCTTGCCAGCCTTCTCATCTACCAAGTATCTAGGGTAATTCTGCTCCAGTGGTTGTTCCCCTTATTACAGAAGCACTTAGTCTCGGGTTTGGGTTCAACCTTGGGTTTCTTCACTAAAGCAGCAACTGATTTGTCGTTTCATGAAGTACCCCTTCTTGCCCTTGCCTTCTTGAAACTAGTGGTTTCACTAACCATCAACAATTGATGCTCCTTCTTGATTTCTACATTCGCGGTGTCGAACATTGGGATCATCATATCTATCCCTGTTATGTTATAGTTCATCACGAAGCTCTAGTAGCTTGGTGGCAATGTCTTTGGATAAACATCACTATCTCATCTGGAAGATTAACTCCCACTCGATTCAAGTGATTGCTGTACCCAGACAATCTGAGTACAAGCTCAACGATTGAGATCTTCTCCCTTAGTTTGTAGGCTAGAAAACTCGTCGGAGGTCTCATAACTCTTGACGTGGGCACGAGCCTGAAATCCCAATTCCAGCCCTTGGAACATCTCATATGTTCTACGACATTTCAAAAATGTCTTCGGTGCCTCAATTCTAAACCATTTAACATTACCGAACTATCATGTAGTCATCAAAACGTGTATGTCAGATGTTCACAATATCCATAGACTACGTTCGAGGTCCAGCACACCGAGCAGTGCATTAAGGACATAAGCCTTCTACTGTCCGCATAATTGCTACTGTCAGCTTTCAACTATATTTTCTCTAGGAAGATATCTAAAACAGTAGAACTAAAGCGCGAGCTATGACATAATTTGCAAAGGGCTTTTGACTATGTTCAGGATAATTAAGTTCATCTTATGAACTCCCACTCAGATAGACATCCCTCTAGTCATCTAAGTGATTACATGATCCAAGTCAACTAGGTCGTGTCCGATAATCACGTGAGACGGACTAGTCATCATCGGTGAACATCTTCATGTTGATCGTATCTACCATACGACTCATGCTCGACCTTTCGGTCTCTTGTGTTCCGAGGCCATGTCTGTACATGCTAGGCTCGTCAAGTCAACCTAAGTGTTTCGTGTGTGTAAATCTGGCTTACACCCGTTGTATGTGAATGTTAGAATCTATCACACCCGATCATCACGTGGTGCTTCGAAACGACGAACTTTCGCAACGGTGCACAGTTAGGGGGAACACTTTCTTGAAATTTTAATAAGGGATCATCTTATTTACTACCGTCGTTCTAAGCAAATAAGATGCATAAACATGATAAACATCACATGCAATCAAATAGTGACATGATATGGCCAATATCATTTTGCTCCTTTTGATCTCCATCTTCGGGGCTCCATGATCATCATCGTCACCGGCATGACACCATGATCTCCATCATCATGATCTCCATCATCGTGTCTCCATGAAGTTGTCTCGCCAACTATTACTTCTACTACTATGGCTAACGGTTTAGCAATAAAGTAAAGTAATTACATGGCGTTGTTTCAATGACACGCAGGTCATACAATAAATAAAGACAACTCCTATGGCCCCTGCCAGTTGTCATACTCATCGACATGCAAGTCGTGATTCCTATTACAAGAACATGATCAATCTCATACATCACATATCATTCACCACATTCTTTTTGGCCATATCACATCACATAGCATACCCTGCAAAAATAAGTTAGACGTCCTCTAATTGTTGTGTGCATGTTTTACGTGGCTGCTATGGGTTTCTAGCAAGAACATTTCTTACCTACGCAAAAACCACAACGTGATATGCCAATTGCTATTTACCCTTCATAAGGACCCTTTTCATCGAATCCGATCCGACTAAAGTGGGAGAGACTGGCACCCACTAGCCACCTTATGCAACAAGTGCATGTCAGTCGGTGGAACCTGTCTCACGTAAGTGTACGTGTAAGGTCGGTCCGGGACGCTTCATCCCACAATACCGTCGAAACAAGATTGGACTAGTAACGATAAGCATATTGAACAAAATCAACGCCCACAACTACTTTGTGTTCTACTCATGCAAAGAATCTACGCAATAGACCTAGCTCATGATGCCACTGTTGGGGAACGTAGCAGAAATTCAAAATTTTCTTACGAATCACCAAGATCTATCTATGGAGACTAGCAACGAGAGAGAGGAGAGTGCATATACATACCCTTGTATATCGCTAAGCAGAAGCGTTCAAGAGAACGAGGTTGAAGGAGTCGTACTCGTCGTGATCCAAATCATCGGAGATCCTAGTGCCGAACGGACGGCACCTCCGCGTTCAACACACGTACAGCCCGGTGACGTCTCCCATGCCTTGATCCAGCAAGGAGAGAGGAAGAGGTTGGGGAAGACTCCGTCCAGTAGCAGCACAACGGCGTGGTGGTGATGGAGGAGCGTGGTATTCCAGCAGGGCTTCGCCAAGCACCACAGGAGATGAGGAGGACTTGGCAGAGGGGGAGGGTTGCGCCAGAACTTGGGTGCGGCTGCCCTCCCACCCCCACGTATATATAGGGGCAAGGGATAGGGGGGCCGGCCCCCTCAGATCCAATCTGAGGAGGGGGCGGCGGCCAGGGGGGTTGCCTTGCCCCCCAAGGCAAGGGGGCGCCCCCCTTTAGGGTTTCCCCCAAACCCTAGGCGCCTTGGGCCCTGGTCGGGGGCGCACCAGCCCACCTGGGGCTGGTCCTCTCCCACACTTGGCCCATGCAGCCCTCTGGGGCCGGTGGCCCCACCTGGTGGACCCCCGGGACCCTCCCGGTGGTCCCGGTACGTTACCGATAGCACCCGAAACCTTTCCAGTGACCAAAATAGGACTTCCCATATAAAAATCTTTACCTCCAGACCATTCCGGAACTCCTCGTGACGTCCGGGATCTCATCCGGGACTCTGAACAACATTCGGTAACCACATACAAACTTCCTTTATAACCCTAGCGTCATGGAACCTTAAGTGTGTAGACCCTACGGGTTCGGGAACCATGTAGATATGACCGAGACGTTCTCCAGTCAATAACCAACAGCGGGATCTGGATACCCATGTTGGCTCACACATGTTCCACGATGATCTCATCGGATGAACCACGATGTCAAGGACTCAATCGATCCCGTATACAATTCCCTTTGTCTAGAAGTATTGTACTTGCCCGAGATTCGATCGTCGGTATCCCGATACCTTGTTCAGTCTCGTTACCGGCAAGTCTCTTTACTCGTTCCGTAACACATCATCCTGTGATCAACCCCTTGGTCACATTGTGCACATTATGATGATGTCCTACCGAGTGGGCCCAGAGATACCTCTTCGTTACACGGAGTGACAAATCCCAGTCTCGATTCGTGCCAACCCAACAGACACTTTCGGAGATACCCGTAGTGCACCTTTATAGCCACCCAGTTACGTTGTGACATTTGGTACACCCAAAGAATTCCTACAGTATCCGGGAGTTGCACAATCTCATGGTCTCAGGAAATGATACTTGACATTAGAAAAGCTTTAGCATACGAACTACATGATCTTTGTGCTAGGCTTAGGATTGGGTCTTGTCCATCACATCATTCTCCTAATGATGTGATCCCGTTATCAACGACATCCAATGTCCATGGTCAGGAAACCGTAACCATCTATTGATCAACGAGCTAGTCAATTAGAGGCTTACTAGGGACATGGTGTTGTCTATGTACCCACACATGTATCTGAGTTTCCTATCAATACAATTATAGCATGGATAATAAACGATTGTCATGAACAAGGAAATATAATAATAATAACTAATTTATTATTGCCTCTAGGGCATATTTCCAACATGGTGGACACTCATGGAAGAAACTTGGTTCAAGGGATGTGGATGAACAAGCAGTATTCCCGCTTAGTACAGATATTTAGGCTAGCAAAGGGGGAAAGGCAAGCTCAACATGTTTGAATGATCCATGACAATATATACTTTAACTGAGATGTGAGAAAACATAACCCATTACGTTGTCTTCCTTGTCCAACATCAACTCTTTAGCATGTCATACTTAATGAGTGCTCACAATTATAAAAGATGTCCATGATAGTATATGTATATGTGAAATCTCTCTTCCTTCAATATTCTTTCATGAATTGTTCAAATGACCAATACAATGATTGCTAACCTCCAATAAATTTACAACCTCTACTTCTTACATGTGAAGTCATTACTCCCCATGGCATAAGCAAATGAAAAATATATAATTTCAGATTTATGACATTCAACTCATTCAACCATTTACTCATAGGATATAAGTGAAGCACACAAGTAAATGACAAACTACTCCAAAAAGATACAAGTGAAGATCAATGAGTAGTTAAATAATTATGTAGCTATATGAAGACTCTCTCTCATTTAAGAATTTCAAACCTTGGTATTTTGTTCAAACAGCAAGCAAAACAAAATAAAATGGCATTGCAAGGATAGCACAACTCATGTGAAGAAGCAAAAACTTAGGTTCAACCGATACAAACCGATAATTGTTGAAGAAGAAAGGTGGGATGCCTACCGGGGCATCCCCAAGCTTAGGTGCTTGAGACTTCTTGAAATATTATACTGGGGTGCCTTGGGCATACCCAAGCTTAAGCTTTTGTGTCTCATTAATTCCTTTTATATCCCGGTTTCCTAAATCTCGAAGCTTCATTCACACCAAACTCAACAAGAACTCATGAGATAAGTTAGTATAAAACAATGCAAAAACCTTATCATTCTCTACTGTAAAAAATCACTAAAATTATTATTCAACATTGCATACTAAATGTCTCTGCATATTTAACACTCCTATCCTTAAATAGAATCATTAAACAAGCAAGCATATGCAAACAATGCAAACATAACAGCAATCTGCCAAAACAGTATAGTCTGTAAAGAATGCAAGATTCATCATACTTCCCTAACTCCAAAAATTATAAGAAAACTACTATGCTGTAAAAGATTTATCAGATCTCAGTATGCAAAAATATTCAACATTATATCACTCTCTCACTTTTGTAGGGAATTTTTGCAACAGCGGTAAACATTCTGTTTTGAAACAGCAACATGTATACTTGCAAAATAAGCATGGTAAAGTCTATCCTTGACATTTTTATTGAAAATAAGGATGCAAAATATTATTCTAAATAACAGCAAGCAAATACTAACAAAATAAATTGACGCTCCAAGCAACACACATATCATGTGGTAAATAAAAATATAGCTCCAAGTAAAATTACCGATAGACGAAGACCAAAGAGGGGATGCCATCCGGGGCATCCCCAAGCTTAGGCTCTTGGTTTTCCTTGAATATTACCTTGGGGTGCCTTGGGCATCCCCAAGCTTTGGCTCTTACCACTCCTTGTTCCATAGTCCATCGAATCTTTACCCAAAACTTGAAAACTTCACAACACAAAACTCAAAACAAAACTCATAAGCTCTGTTAGTATAAGAAAATAAATCACCACTTAGGTACTGTTGTGAATTCATTCTAAATTCATATTGGTGTAAGATCTACTGTATACCAACTTCTCTATAGTTCATACCCTTCGATACTACTCATAGATTCATCAAAATAAGCAAACAACATATAGAAAACAGAATCTGTCAAAAATAGAACAGTCTGTAGTAATCTGTATCAAACATATACTTCTGGAACTCCAAAAATTCTGAAATAAATTGGTGGACCTGAGGAATTTGTCTACTAATCATCTTCAAAAAGAATCAACCTAAAAGAACTCTTATGTAAAACTGGCAGCTAATCTCGTGAGCGCTAAAGTTTTTGTTTTTTACAGCAAGATCATATAGACTTCACCCAAGTCTTCCCAAAGGTTCTACTTGGCACAAACACTAATTGAAACATAAAAACACATCTAACCAGCGGCTAGATGAATTATTTATTACTAAACAGGAGTAAAAGCAAAGGACAAAAATAAAGTTGGGTTGCCTCCCAACAAGCGCTTTTCTTTAATGCCTTTCTAGCTAGGCATGATGATTTCAATGATGCTCACATAAAAGATAAGAATTGAAACATAAAGAGAGCATCATGAAGAATACGAATAGCACATTTAAGTCTAACCCACTTCCTATGCATAGGGATTTTGTGAGAAAACAACTTATGGGAACAATAATCAACTAGCATAGGAAGGCAAAACGAGCATAACTTCAAGATTTTAAGCACATAGAGAGGAAACTTGATATTATTGCAACTCCTACAAGCATATGTTCCTCCCTCATAATAATTTCCAGTAGAATCATGAATGAATTCAACAATATAACCAGCACATAAAGCATTCTTTTCATGATCTACAAGCATAGAAAATTTACTACAATCCCCGTAAGCAAATTTCTTCTCATGAATAATAGTGGGAGCAAACTCAACAAAATAATTATCATGTGAGGCATAATCCAATTGAAAACTAAAATCATGATGACAAGTTTCATGGTTATCATTATTCTTAATAGTATACAAGTCATCACAATAATCATCATAGATAGCAACTTTGTTCTCATAATCAATTGGAACCTCTTCCGAACTAGTGGATTCATCACTAAATAAAGTCATGACCTCTCCAAATCCACTTTTATAATTATCACAATAATATTCAACATGCTCCAAAATAGTGGGATCATTACTTCCTAAAGTTGACACTCTTCCAAACCAACTTTCATCAATATAATCATCATAGATAGGAGGCATGTTTTCATCACAATAAATATTCTCATCAAAACTTGGGGGACAAAAAATATCATATTCATCGAACATAGCATCCCCAAGCTTGTGGCTTTGCATATCATTAGAATCATGGATATTCAAGGAATTAATACTAACAACATTGCAATCATGCTCATCATTCAAAGATTTAGTGCCAAACATTTTATAGATTTCTTCTTCTAGCACTTGAGCACAATTTTCCTTACCATCATTCTCACGAAAGATATTAAAAATATGAAGCGTATGAGACAAACTCAATTCCATTTCTTTTTGTAGTTTTCTTTTATAGATTAAACTAGTGATAAAACAAGAAACAAAAAGATTCGATTGCAAGATCTAAAGATATACCTTCAACCACTCACCTCCCCGGCAACGGCGCCAGAAAAGAGCTTGATGTCTACTACACAACCTTCTTCTTGTAGACATTGTTGGGCCTCCAAGTGCAGAGGTTTGTAGGACAGTAGCAAATTTCCCTCAAGCGGATGACCTAAGGTTTATCAATCCGTGGGAGGCATAGGATGAAGATGGTCTCTCTCAAACAACCCTGCAACCAAATAACCAAGAGTCTCTTGTATCCCCAACACACCTAATACAATGGTAAATTGTATAGGTGCACTAGTTCGGCGAAGAGATGGTGATACAAGTGCAATATGGATGGTAGATAAAGGTATTTGTAATCTGAATTATAAAAACAGCAAGGTAGCAAGCGATAAAAGTGAGCGTAAACGGTACTGCAATGCTAGGAAACAAGGCCTAAGGTTCATACTTTCACTAGTGCAAGTTCTCTCAACAATAATAATATAATTGGATCATATAACTATCCCTCAACATGCAACAAAGAGTCACTCCAAAGCCACTAATAGCGGAGAACAAACGAAGAGATTATGGTAGGGTACGAAACCACCTCAAAGTTATCCTTTTTGATCTATCTATTCAAGAGTCCGTAGTAAAATAACATGAAGCTATTCTTTCCATTCGATCTATCATAGAGTTCATACTAGAATAACACCTTAAGACAAAAATCAACCAAAACCCTAATGTCACCTAGATACTCCATTGTCACCTCAAGTATCCGTGGGCATGATTATACGATATGCATCACACAATCTCAGATTCATCTATTCAACCAACACAAAGTCCTTCAAAGAGTGCCCCAAAGTTTCTACCCGAGAGTCAAGACGAAAACATGTGCCAACCCCTATGCATAGGTTCATGGGCGGAACCCACAAGTTGATCACCAAAACATACATCAAGTGGATCACGTGATATCCCATTGTCACCACAGATAAGCACGGCAAGACATACATCAAGTGTTTTCAAATCCTTAAAGCCTCAATCCGATAAGATAACTTCAAAGGGAAAACTCTATCCATTAGAAGAGAGTAGAGGGGGAAAAACATCATAAGATCCAACTATAATAGCAACGCTCGCGATACATTAAGATCATGCCATAGAGAGAACACGAGAGAGAGAGAGAGAGAGAGAGAGATCAAACACATAGCTACTGGTACATACCCTCAGCCCCGAGGGTGAACTACTGCCTCCTCATCATGAAGTGCGCCGGGATGATGAAGATGGCCACCGGTGAGGGATCCCCCCTCCGGCAGGGTGCCGGAACAGGGTCCCGATTGACTTTTGGTGGCTACAGAGGCTTGCGGCGGCGGAACTCCCGATCTATCTTCCCCATCGATGTTTTTAGGGTATATGGGAATATATAGGTGAAAGAAGTCGGTCGGAGGTGCTCGAGGAGCCCACGAGACAGGTGGGGCGCCCAGTAGGGCCCCCCCCACCCTCGTGGCTTCCTCGAAGCTTCTCTGACGTGAACTCCAAGTCTCCCGGATCATGTTCGTTTCAAAAATCACACTCCTGAAGGTTTCATTCCGTTTGGACTCCGTTTGATATTCTTTTTCTTTGAAACATTGAAAAGGCAAGAAAACAGCAATATGGGCTGGGCCTCCGATTAATAGGTTAGTCCCAAAAGTAATAATATAAAAGTGTATAATAAAGCCCATAATCATTCAATACAGATAATAAAATAGCATGAATGCTTCATAAATTATAGATATGTTGGAGATGTATCAGGCTCGCCTCCTAGTTCCTTGTATAGTTGAGATGCGTGGCCCACCTTTGATCATATATACGTGCTTATGCACGAAGAGCAATACATGGTGCAATCATCACATCTAACATGGTATCGGTTTTCGGGTTCTAACCCTAGCCTTTCGCCGCTGCCGCGCGTCCCCTCCGTGCCGCCGCCGCCGCTGTTCGCGCGCCCTCCGCGCCGGCCGCCGCTTAGCCTTCCACTGCCATCGCCGCCGCCGCCGCGCGTCTCCTCTGCGCCGCCGCCGCCGCCACCACTGCCACCCAGCCGTTGCCGTCCGCGCGCTCTCCGCGCCGGCGGCCGCTCCCGCCTCTTACTGTCGCGCGAGCGATCCAGCAGCCCCCGTTCCTGCCGCTGATGTATCCCTCTGCAGCCGCTGCAGCCTCCCGATCCCAACCCGGCGATCGCTAGCCTGCTGCCTCCCGCATCGATACTACAGACTCTACGTGCTTGTGGCGATCCAGATCGATTCTTGTGTGCTGTTGTGTACGAGAGCTAATTCGATTCATAGTAGCCGGAAACGGGGAACGGTAGGTCGTCCCTCGATCCCGATTCATCGACCCGGAATCGGATTCGGGAACGAGGTCGGATTCGGTAGATTCGATGAAGATTCGACGTCCCCGCAGCCTGCTCCTCGATTCAGGTTCCAGGACCCAACAGCCAAAACGCGAGGCATGATTTACTCACGCCGTCGTTTCTTTTCTCAAGGACTCCTCATTCTTCCTCTAGTCCATTAATTGCAAGGGATCCATTAACAGCAAGGAATGCTGATCATCAGGGAGTCGTTGTTCTTCAGGAACTGCGTTCCTCGACCCATGGTATCGTACCGGGTTCATCGTATCCAAATGAATTGGATCGCGTCCCCGCTATAAAAAATTCGTTCGAGAGATGTATACCCTCGGTGTACCCTATTTTTCAGCCACCGACTCTCGTCCCTCGTTCCCGTTCCTCGTTCCCACCGTACCGGAAACATGGCAACTATGATTTGATTGATTAGTTCAATGCAGGCTAGAAGTGCTCCTACGTTCAAAGTACTAGTACACGTGATTCGATCAGGAGTAGCCCCGCGTCGCTAGCCTGTTGCCGTCGCCACACCGCTGCGATCGCCCAGCCGCTTCCCGCCGCTCACATCGCCAAGCCGCCTCGCCAACTCTCGCGTCGCTAGCGCAACCCAGCCGCCAGCAAACTCCTACCCGCCGCTCGCATAACTGTATTTACCATAACTGTTTTTACCATAACACCACGTACTGACATCAGGCCAGTGTTGCCGGCTTTTCCTAGTTCCACGGCGACATGTTGTCGCCTCACTTCCACCGCCATTCTTTGTTTTCCCTCGCTCATAGGTGGGCTTTTCCATCGTACGTAGAACACATATGGTGGTGTGAAATCTAGGATAACATGCTCCAGCGATGTTCACATCGTCGAGGAAAGGTCAGTGGAATTAGGACTGGATGTTTTGTCTCTCAAAGATTTTGTATTGCTTATGCCAAACCCATGTATCTCTAACAAAAATAGGATTAGATGGGCACTTTCACAAGTACCCGTCCTCTCTCTCTATCTTTCTCTCCATGCCAGATCAAGAAGCAACGACAAACAATTGTTCTCACGCCCCTTCCTGTCATTCCCCTCCTGTCCCTTTCCTGTAGCTGAACAACAAGAACAAATATGAGACGCACCTGACCGAGAGAAGAGTCGGAGTTGGATAGAGGAAGACAGCAAAACATCCTTTGGTCCATGCAAGTTAACCAAGTCAGCACAACAAAAACTGGACCAAATCAAGCTGAGAAGCAACTGAGGAGGGGACTTCGTCCTACCACCTGGTTGGAAGAGATCGAGCCGTCACCGCACAACCCTGTAGGCCGCGCCGGCGGAGATGAAAGTCGCCACCTGCCTGAACTATTAGAATAAATCCGAGGCCACTGTCGATCATCCGAGAACCAAGCAATCACAAAAGCACGACATCAAAATTTGTTAATGAAGTTCACCGATATGGCTACATCCCCGGGGTTTGACTACGGGCGCTCCTCCCCATGACACCGTCACAATACCGCACCCTGGCCACCCGGGCGCCGGCACATGCCGCCGGCTCCCCCTTGCGCGCTTGTGCTATTATGTTGGCATAGGTTACATCGTGTGTCTACCCCCGATATATATGAGAGGCCTAGGATACAGGTGTCCTACTAGGACACGACTCCACATCCTATGTAAACACAATACAACTACAAGTCCAACTGTAACCCACCTTGTACATAATATTCGACACAAGTCCAACAAACTCCACCTTGGCGAATATTCTCCACCAACCTGAATTTGTCCATGCGTCAAATTTTCATGTACATTGGACTTGAGCTTATCCCATGAGCACCGCTGCTACTCCAAAGACTCCATGTGACTCCACCTGCAACTTGTAGTTCCTCCTTTTCTTGACCACCGTCAACACTCGAGCAAAATTAAGTTCCTTGTTACTCTAGTTTGTGCTCCCAACTTTCAGAGTATCTGAACTCAACATCACCGCTCCTTTCTTGACCGTCTGTCTGAAACTTGAAAGAATTTCACCGTTGCTTGTAGTCATCCCGAGTCAAATTCACAGTTGTCTCACCACATGTATGACCACCAGAGCCTTGGTCCGTCTCCATGCACCCGTGCATACCGCACGCCTCGCCACTATTACCGCGTCGAGCCTCCGCTGTCCCGGTCGAGTCTCAAGGGTCGCGAAACCACACCACTCAACCCCCACTGCAGAGTACCACCGATCATCACCGACCGATGACGAGTTTCACGCTTCCATCAGACCACTGGGCTCATGTCTGAATTACATGTCACTCGCTTTTCCCCTCCGCTGAATAGGCTTCGATTCTCTGGATCCTTACGCCGTAGCCCCTAAATCCAGCTCCACCTTCAACATGACTCCATGGTAGATGATCAGTCCACCCTTGCGCCCCGTCGACTTCAAGCTCTCATGTGCACACCATCTTGAATCAACCCCGCGCCATAGTCTTGTCGAAGCCGCACAAGCCCTCGGGGCCTGCGCCACGTGTTTCCACACCCAGAAGTTGGTCACCATCAGCATCACGCTCCGTCGTTGTTGCCGATCCCACCATCATCTTCTGTATCAACCGACCTGCGTCGATCCCGTCAGACTGCCCAGTCCGACCCAGCCGAACTCGTTCAACTGTATGACACGCTCAAGGCTCTCAAATCGTCTTTCACGAATTTCCATCCATCACATAATAATTCCATCTTAGCTGACCTGACTTTCTGCAACACCTTCAAGCATCACTGTTGTGCCATCAAATCTTTCACCCTTGTCTGTCATAACCCAAGGTTTTTAGTTCCGTGAACTTCTTCATCTCAAACCTGGTATCCGTTGACGCCATGGTTTTCATATAACTAACCCTGTGAAAAATTATCCAAGCTTTCCACGCGATGCCCCAAGTACATGAACAACCTCCGCGTACTACAGCAGTTCCAACCAAAAACATTCTAGTCCTCACGTGTACTAGCTACTAGGCTCAACTCACGGTGCTAGCTTTTGCCTTTGCCACAGCCTTGCTATTTCCAATGGACGTGAATTATCAATGGATTTCCTTTGCGATTCGTTCTGCTGCTGCCTTTTTCCGTGTCCTACACGAGGACCCGGTCCTCTTTTTTTCCAAAACAAATACGATACGTCTTGTAGCTTCCAGCATCTTTCTAGCCTTGCACGCCCGAGCCCTGGATTCAAGTGCCACGCACTACGTGGGCTGCGCCCCTTGCTGCCCGCTAGGCTTGGGTCACGCGTGCGTGGCGGCACAGCGCCTCTGCCTGCCCTGGCACTTCGGCCGCGTGCGCCACCGCCGCTTGCTCGCACATGCCCCGATTAATCCGACTACGATGCTGCAATACGCTCGCCCGATCGATCCGATCGCCGCACGTCTCGCCTGATGCCGCTACACGAACACGTGCCTTCTGATCTGATCGCTTTCTCTAGATCAACCATCCACAACATCAAATCAAATCTTGCTCATAATACCACTTGTTAGAATAAATCCAAGGCCATTGTCGATCATCCGAGGACCAAGCAATCACAAAAGCACGACACCGAGATTTGTTAACGAGGTTCACCAATATGGCTACATCCCCGGGGCTTGACTACGGACGCTCCTCCCCGTGACACCGTCACAATACCGCACCCTGGCCACCCGGGCGCCGGCACATGTCGTTGGCTCCCCCTTGCGCGCCTGTGCTATTATGTTGGCATAGGTTACATCGTGTGTCTACCCCCGATATATATGAGAGGTCTAGGATACAAGTGTCCTACTAGGACATGACTCCACATCCTATGTAAACACAATACAACTATAAGTCCAACTGTAACCCATCTTGTACATAATATTCGACACAACTCCAACATGAATCGCCGCCTTCCGTCCAGGTCGCTCGTCGTTGGTGGCACACCGACGAAGTATGCTTACCTCTCGTACCCAATAGCAGTACGTATAAACCATCGGCGCCGCAAAGGCACGGGGAGCAGCCGAGCAAGTGTTGTGTTGCCATTAGCGGACGGGCGGCGGCTGCACCGAGGAGGAGCTGGTGATTTCCGGTGTCCAGAGCGTTCACGCAGTAGTGCGGAAGTGGGAGAAGATCGGGGGCTTCGTCCGCGAAAGTGGAAGATCTGCGGAGGAACGGGGAGGAGAGAGGAAGTGGGAGAGGAGATCGGCGGCTGCAGCTAGGAAGATGTAGGGAAGTGGGAGAGACGGATGTGGGTGGGCTTCAGACGCGATCGTGGGCAGAAGAAGGGTGTACATGGCTGTGAAAAAACCAAATGTGGGAGACGTATCGGTACCAGAGAAAACCGCTTGCGGCAGAGGGGACGTGTGTACGTGGGTGGATCGAGGTGACAAAGTGGGGGGCGTATTGATCGATAGCGCTAGGAGGTGGTCGAACCATCATGACGTTGGATTCTTCTTTAAAAGTAGAGATATATGTGTTCTCAGATCCAACACTGATTTCGGGGACCAGACGGACATCAAGTATGGATGACATACACGCGGTCTATTCTGAACATGTCTACAGGAAGATCATGGACATGTGTATGGATTATGAAAAAAATTGTATGGTGAAATTACTGCCTGCCGAGTCTTGACTAGATTAACTTTCATTTAACATCTTGTATTATATGACGCGAAAATGATGCCTTAGAATTTGTAGTTAAAATCATTTTGCAATAGTTGCGGTTCTGTAAATGAAGAATATATTCTATGTTTAGAATTTTTCTACAGAAAATTTATGGCTGCTGTTACAATATTCATGCAATACAGTGGGGGATTGTGGTGAGAAGGGGTGGATAGTTGGAGCAATGGAGAAGAAAATGGTGCATTTATAGTTACTATCCTAACAACTTATTTGTATAGGTAATGGTGAGCAAAGCGATGACATATCATAGATGGAGTTGCAGAAAAACGTATTTGTTGATAAATATTATAGGTTGTCTGACGAGTCTTGTCTAGATTAACCTTTATTTAACATGTTGTATTATATGATGTGAAAAAGATGATGTAGAATTTGCAGTTAAAACCATTTTACAACAGTTCAGTTCTGCGAATGAAAAATATAGTATACGTTTAAAATTTTACTACAAGAATTATTCCTTGCTATTACATTTTTGCAATAGAGTGGGGGTGGTGGAGGTGAGGGGTGGATAGCTAGAGAAATGGAGGACGAAAGCTGAATTTTATAGTTGCCATCCTGACAACTTATTTCAAAGCGATGACACTAGATGGAGTTGTGGAAAATTCCAAGCACATGAAAGGGTGAGGAAAGAAGGGACAGTACACATTGTATTTCACTATTTCTACATACCGTGGTTATAGAAAGAGATGGATAGTATAGTGGGCGTCAAAGAAGAAAAATGGGATATTCCGTGGCAACGCACGGGCATTCAACTAGTGTAAGCTAATAAGAGAATGTAATACATGATGGTTGGGAAACAAGTTGGTGAAAATTCAACAATGCTAGACCTACGTAATCTATCTGCATAATCCTACGTTATCTCCTTGCTAAACTAATCAGGCACCCCCTGGTTTTCACGGGGTGGGACCGGGCCTAATTTTTCGTTCAACCAAATTAGCCCAACTCAGCCAGTACGTAAGTTTACGTAGGTAAATCACGTAGGTATAGCAAAGTCCGTGAAAATTATTGGCTCCTGGTCATTAGTTATACTGACCTTTTTTTATTTTCTCTAATTTCTAACCTTTCGAAAAATATTAGTGGTTGTTTAAAATCAACAGCTTGGCTCCAAAGCTGCCACAGGTCACAGCTATGCATCGGCTTTGTAGTTTATGCACGAAAGTCAAAGGCAGGCACGCACAGGCACAGCAACTGTTGATGTGCAACGGCATCGTCATTGTGTCGACATCGCACCTCCGCATCCAGACATCCACACGCAAACGGTAATAAAAATGGAGAATCCAAGCCCACGCGCACGTCCTCGTCTCACGGCGTCACCCGGCGCGTCGGCCCTGGCCCACCCCACGACGGCCCGCCGGGCGTCGACGGGGCGGGATGACAACATGCGGCGGGCCGATGTGGAAAAGAGAGAGAGGCAACAATCATGCATGCGCCTACTGATCTAGCTTAGCCGAGGTACCTTGCGTCCTTCCATCCCTCTCCTCGCGTGCGTGTAAACTCCGCCCGCCTCTGCTGAAACTCTCGTCCGACTGTTCCGGGGGAGAAGAGGGAGACGGCTGGATTGAGCGCAACGGCGGCCGGCGTTCCTCGAGGTGAGAAATCATCTTCTGTTACAGTTCGCCGGCACGATCAGCTCGTGTTTATCCTCCTGCTGCTTTCTTTTCATGTGTTTTTCCTCTGTCTTGCCCGAGCGAACGGCCGGCCGCCGGCAAAAACCCGTATTGTTTCAATTAATCCGAGGCTCAGTAATTCGTTGCTGTGACCGATCGATTTCAGAAAATGGAGCCGTACGTCGTCGCCCCCTATCTTCGCGCCTACCTACACCGATTCGCAGGTAGAATGGTCGATGCCATATGGCTAGCAGATTTTGGGGTGGCATCGCTTTGATGTATCTGAAAAGTTCTGATTGGTGGCAGCTTCGGTGTCCGCGGCGAGCTGCGACGCGGGGGAGGTGGGCGGCGATGTATGCCGCGACGAGGAGGCCGCGTTGCGGCTCAAAATGGTCGCCGTCGCGGCCATCCTTGTCGCGGGGGCCGCCGGCGTCGCCATCCCGCTCGTTGGCCGTAGGTGGCGTGGCGCGGATGCAGCCGGTGGTGGCGGGTCGACGTTCGTGCTAGCCAAGGCCTTCGCGGCGGGGGTGATCCTGGCCACGGGGTTCGTGCACATGATGCACGACGCCGAAGAGAAATTCCAGGACCCTTGCCTCCAGGGCTCGCCGTGGCGGCGGTTCCCTTTCGCGGGCTCCATCGCCATGCTCGCCAGCCTCGTGACGCTCGTCGTGGACTTCCTCGGCACCCAGTTTTACGAGTGCAAACAGCGCGAGGCCGCCGCCTTCGCCGCAACGAGCGCCCAAGATGAGACGGCGGCGTCGCTGCTGGAGGACGGGAGGAATGCAGGGGGCGAGAAGCGTGAAGGAGGGGTGCACGACGGCCACGGCCATGGTCACGGGAACGAGGCGGGCCCGTCCCAAGCTCGTCAGGTGGTTGTTTCCCAGGTACGAAGACAGTGGTTACCCAGCATAATCGTAATGAACTCATATACGGAGTACTAGTATCACTTGCTTAGTTGCTAAACATGTTTTTCGAAGATGAACGAACTTAGACAAATCTTACCATTAAAGAAGGAGCGCGCATATACTCTTGGTGCAACTTCTTTAATACAGTAAAGCTGTATATCTGAAGTTCTGAACAGACGGGGCTAGATCTGCTGACGCTTATGTTTGTTATTAAAATTATTTATACTTTCACACAGTTTGTTATATCTGCTCTATGGGTTATAAATATAGCAAAAATAAAATGGTATAACCTCCATCCGGAATTTACCGTCGCTAAAATGAGTGTATCTAGATGTGTTTCGTTGTGTAGCTGAAATAAGTGTATCAGACGCGTTTCAGTGTGTAGATACACTCATTTCAGTGTAATCTTAGCCATCCAAATCATTCTAATGGCTTGAAACTAAGTTGACTATCAGAAATTTGGTTTGGATTGCACATTTAGTTATCCTTTATGACTAATTTCCATTTGTTAGGAAAATGGCATACTCTATTCATCATTACTTACCACTAAGTTACTATGCTATTGTTGCTAACCTTATTTGTTGCTCCAAACAATGAATTGTTATAAAAAATGCCTTTCCTTATTATAGTTGTGCGAAGTTAGATATCTAAGAAAAGGCTGAGTGTCCGAATCTGATGGTATGCTATAGTAAGAGATGTAGTTTATATACTGAACTTAGGTAAATGACAATACCACTAAACAAGCAGGAAGTGGCTATTCTGCACCCGGGTGTGAACAGTAAAATAAAAAATTATCAAACAAATTAAAAAATTCAATTTTTTTGTGCTGCAAGATGCTCAAATGTGTGAGGTTCGTGCAAAATTTCAGCTTGTTTGGACATCCAAGGATCTTGTGGCAAAAAGGACAAAATTTGGGTGTGTGAGGAAGTTTTGAAATCAACACTATTCACACTATATTTTGTCTTTATTGCCATGAGCTTCTCAAATGTCCAAACAAGCTAAAATTTTGCACGAACATCATGCATTTGAGGATCTTGCACCACAAAACATTTGGATTTTTTTTGGTATTTTTTAAGATTTTTACTATTCATCGGGTGTGATGAGCCTGGACACCGAATTGAATTTTCGGGCAAAGTGATTATTACATACCTACTGCGAGTGTAACCTTTTTTTTGTTAAGCTACACCTAAACTAACACGGCTAGATTTGTCGGTCATTACGTTGATAGTGAGTACTATATACTTTGAAACAATTAGTTTATTTTACTATATGATTAAACCTAGCCATCGGATCTAATATAATGGCTTAAGAATAAGTCAAATATCTGGCCATATTAACTATCATTTACAACTCATCTTCTCAAATCACGAGGAAAAACTGTACAACCAAATCATTGTTCTTAGTAAAGGCCTATAATTTATGACCTTATTTTCTTCAATGTTTTGTTACAAAAAAATAATGACTATCATGCATTTTCTTATTAAAATTGCGCAAACTAAACCAAAAGGCTGGGAGTTCCAGATATAGTAGCATTCCATTTCCAAGAGATGCATTTTATATGCTGGACAAAACATTTGTTGCAATGTATATTGCTAGTATTTGCAATATTTGAGAACCAATACACGCATCTAAACTCACATAAGAGCTTAATGAACAACTTTGACTAGAAAATAGCGAAATAGTGAATGACATATCTGAAGATCCTGTGTTGTAGCACCATTTATCCCAAATGAGATTGACCTAACCATGCAACGTGACGTTTTCCCCAATGCCAATGCATACATTCAAGACTTAATAACATGTCAAGAAACGCATGGCCTTGTTGATGTGAAATAGGACTTAAAATCTTCATTGTTAAGGCTTCACAATTAATCTCCACCAAAGATTTCAATCATCCCTTGCACGAACTTTTTGAAGCACTCAATTGCAGTCCTACCACGAATCTTAATGTAGTCACCGACCATGTCCTTAGCATACCATACAAACAGCGGTGATGAACTCATATACTATCAGTTCCTTGATTGCTTAATACGATTTCTATAGAAGAACACACTTAGAAAAATGCTTTGTATAGAAGAACGAACTTAGAAAAATGTCGGTACCAATAAAGAAGCGACATATACTCTAGATGCAACACTTATGTTAAGATATATCTGAAGTTCTAAACTAACGCACCTAGATGCCTAGATTTACCGATGATTGTGTTTGATATTAAATTTCTAATATAGAAGTTACTGTACCAATATAAATATTTCCTTGATATAAATATTCTTAGCCACCCAAATAATCTAATAGCTTGAAATAAGTTGAATATCTAGAAATTATGTCCCATGTTAGCAAGTTTATTTCTTAACTATACTATGTTAGTTATCCTTAACAACTATTCTTTTTGAATTGTAAAGAAAATTGCACAACATATTCATCATTCCTTATTCACGAGCTAAAATTTCTAACCTTATTTGTCGCTTCATGTGTTGAACCGTTAGAAAATACTATGGTTGGCATGCCCTTGTTTTGTGTATAATTTGAATTACTACCAGAATTATCTAAACATAGAGTTGTAACCTATTTTGGCCAAATTTTAATAGCCTACTACAGTGTTGCTATATACTTTGGTCATCCCTCCCCCTTTAAAGCTATACACTTTAACACTAAACTAAAATTATGCTATTAGCTTGCTAAATGCCACTATAACACTAGTTTTAGAGTCATTTAGCGACCTTAAGCCGCTGCTGCCCGAGGAGGGACGCACGTCGGTTCCATAAAGCCATCCATCTGTCTTACTCCTCCTTGTTTTTGCTATATTTATATGATGCATTGATGCAAAACTTAGTTTTTCAATTCGGATGGTTTTTTTTATGTATGAATATGTGTATATCAAGTATATGTGATGTATAATATATGATGCCTGATTTTATGCTTTTTTTCAATTTTAGAGATTCTAGAAAAATGCAAGATGGTTCTTAGCTTCCATATAGCTCTACTATAGATTTTCATAGCTTTTGGTCGAGACGCCGCTGCTGCTAAATGGCATAGCTTGCTATTTAAAACTTTAATTTTTTGCTTACTGCATGTACCGCTATAATCCGGCCCCCCACTGAAGTTGTGGATTTATATATGTTTTGTTGTATACCATTATATATTAGCCCACCAAGTCGACTTTTCACCTCCGGATAATATTGAAATATCTATGTCTTGGTGCAGCTTACTTTCTAGTTGATCAAATAATAAAATGTAGTCAACTCTGTAATTCTGTGGGGCCAAATAAAGTCGTTCCATAATTTTCATTTCTTGGACAGCCGCACGCTGTCAGAGGTGTTTGGTTTGTGGCAGTGATCTTGTCAAGAAAAATATGCTACTTTTGGTTCAGTGTGCCAATTATCTATGGACCACATGTTGTTTGCTTGTGTCTCATGCACGTGGTGTATATTGACTTCATTGTCATTTAGTCAAATATTCTTTTGTATATCAAAAGCGTTATATATTTTTAAAGGACGTGTAGCTAATTTTGGTGATCAAATTTAAAAACACTAGTCATGAACCCATGTGCATACATGTGCTACCTATTTTAGGAAATGCATAAATATTGTGAACCCACTGATGGCAGTTTCTAGCAATTAATATAGTAGTTTGGGTGGAGCTTGCTTTCTGTTTTTCCCCCTTTTTTCGGAAAGGGGCTTTGCCCCGGCCTCTGCATCTAGAACGATGCATACAACCATATTATTGATAATCAAAATGGTTCAAAAAAAGTCTTCATGTCTCAAAAAAGAAATAACAAAAGGCTCACAAAGAGCACAAACACAAAAACAGGATAGCCACAACTGGCAGGAAAAAATTAAGAAAGGAAACTAAACACCTATCCTATTACATGACCGCCATCCAAACCGATTGAAGATAGCCCGTGCTACCGTCTCCCATCGGATAGATCCAGTAACCAAACGCTCCCTCGCCTCCATCAGAATGAGTAGCGACCACATACGGATCAGTGTAGTGGCCTAGAAAATAACCTGCAAGAAATGAATATTTGTTGTTCTGTTAAAAACCAAGTCATTTCTGCAGTTCCAAACTGCCCATAATAAAGCACATACTCCTACACGGATATGTCTCACTGTTTCTGGACCTATCCTATCTAGCCACGTCCCAAATAACGTGTTGATAGTTTTTGGAGGAGTAATATTAAATGCTATGTGGACCGACCGCCACAAAATTTTTGCCAATGGGCAGTCAAGAAAGAGGTGTTTGATGGATTCATCACTATCACAGAAGCTACATCTTGTAGATCCTGTCCAGTTGCGTTTTGCCAAATTGTCCTTAGTTAGAATGACTTGTTTATGAACAAACCACATAAACACTTTGATTTTTAAAGGCACTTTGACTTTCCAAACATGTTTCGAATGAGGAATAGTGCTAGCGTTGATAACATCCAAATACATGGATTTAACCGAAAACTCTCCATTCTTAGTTAGTTTCCAGCGCAACTGATCGAGTTGTTGAGAAAGGTGGACATCCATCAATCTTCTCACAAGATGGAGCCAAGCTTCCCAACGGTTTCCCGCTAACGTCCCCCTAAATTGAATATTAAGAGGATTGGACTGTAATACTGTTGCATCATAAACGTCTCTTCGCTGAACAATATTATAGAGAGAAGGATATTGTAGTGCAAGGGGCGTCTCCCCTAGCCATGTATCCCCCCAGAATCTCGTGTAAATACCATTTCCAACTACAAATTTTGTCCTGTTGAAAACGACTGATTTCACTCTCATCAGTCCTTTCCAAAAAGGCGAGTCAGTCGGCCTTACTGTCACCTGGGACAAGGTTTTGGATTGAAGGTACTTATTACGCAGAATCCGAGCCCATGTGGCATCCGTCTCTACAGATAACTTATACAGCCACTTGCTGAGAAGACATATGTTCTTCACCTCTAAATTTTCAATGCCAAGACCTTCTTTTTGTTTACTGAAAGTGCTAGTATTCGACTAGAGGGGGGGGGGGGGTGAATAGGCGATTTTTATGAAAGTCTTCAAACAGGGGTGTTTCAAAGACAAACAATGGAAATGTATCCTATTGATATGTAGCGGAAGGTAGACTACACTAGACAAGTCATAGTCAAATAAGCAATATAATGAAAGCACGAAGACTATGAACAGGTAGATAGTATGGATCAGGATGGAAGATAGTATGAAGCCAAACAGACAATAGTCTTCACGCAGTGAAGTCAAACAGATCAGGCAAGCAGGCAAAGACTTCACAAAGACAAACTGTAGTAAGGTGAGAGAGGTAGGATAGAACCAGTTGCTCGGAGAGGACAAGGGATTTGTTGGACCAGTTCCAGTTGATGTGACAACTGTACGTCTGCTTAGGGAGGCTGATATTTAACTCAGAAGACCATGTCTTCACCTTATTCCCCTTGAGCTAAGAACACTTAGTCCTCGCCCAATCACTCTGGTAAGTCTTCAAGGGAGACTTCCAAACCTTCACAGACTTCGTTCACCGGCAATCCACAATGACCCTTGGATGCTCAGAACGTGACGCCTAACCGGCTGGAGGATTCACAGTCCTCAAGTGTAATAAGTCTTCAGATCACGCGGACAGAAAGATTTCAATGATGCCTAACACTCTTTGGCTCTGGGTGTCTTGGGCTTTATCCTGGCAAGGATTCTCTCTCAAAGGCTTCGGAGGTGGGTTGCTCTCAAACGACAAAAGTTGTGCACAAACTCTGAGCAGTGACCAATTTATGGTGTATGGGGTGGGCTATTTATAGCCAGGAGGCAACCCGACCTGATATGTCCAAAATGACCCTGGGTCATTAAGGAACTGACATGTGTCCAACGGTCAGATTTCAAACACACGCGGCAGCTTAACTTGGGCTGCAAGCCAATCTGACTCATCCAGCTCCGGATAAGATTTGCTCTCATTGTCTTCGCTCGAAGACATAGGATTTGGTTGAGCATCACATCAATCACTCTGACTTTGTTCACTTGGACCCCACTTAACAGTACGGTGGTTCATATGACTCAACAAAGAAGAAAAGGAAACTACGACACAACTATGTCTTCGCACTCCATAGTCTTCACACGATGTGTTCTCTTGTCATAGTCTTCAAGGTGAATGTCTTCACAGACCACCATTGTCTTCAATATCTTCACACATTTTTAGGGGTCATCTCTGGTAGGTAAATTGAATCAATATGGGACTACTACATGTGTTATCCTGCAATTCTCACAAACACATTAGTCCCTCAACCAGATTTGTCATCAATACTCCAAAACCAATTAGGGGTGGCACTAGATGCACTTACATTTACTTTCTTCATTGCATTCATACGATCACATTAACTTATGTGGTAAATGTTTGAAGAATAATAAAAACAGTGAACTTAGAAAAATCAAGCACCTCACAAATAATTAACCTTAATGCAGTATTTTAACTGTAATGCATTGCCCCACTCCCCTTTCTCAATCCTCCCCTCCCATCAATTCCTGTACACAATCAAACTTAATAGTTCAAAGCTTACCGTGTTTCGAGATGTTGAATCCATAGCATACGACATACCAATCATGTCTTTTTTTTTCTTAAGTTATCTAATTCCCAAGATCCAAAGAGGCTCTGTATTTGAAAATTCAAGACATGCGAGCTGCATTGGAAGTCACACATGGAAATGCAATTAAAAAAATGTGATGTGAACTAAATTCCAGGTATGCTATGAAGCTTTATTTAAGTCATTGGTTTCCACCTTCGCTACCGTGCTTGTCCGTCAGGGACATGGGTGGATTAATTGGTACATGGGTCGCTTGGATGCCCATATTGCTATAGGTCAGGAAGAGTATTTTGTATCTCTTGCAATTTGTTCCTATATGATAAGGTTATTAGGCACCACGCAGGGGTAGAAGGAAACAGCAAATGAGATCGTTATATGTCTATTGTTGGAAAAAGTGAGGTAGTTGTAGACACGGTAAACCATGTTTCCTTGGCCCACCTTGTTTTCTTGGGAGCATATATAAGCAGCACAATATACATAAGCACATTGGTATATTGGTCCAACTATCATATATTTGTTTGTTGTTCTAAAGCTGAAGAACTCATTTTTTTCCCCCAAAAACAACATCTGGAATCAAAGGATTAATGTATCAGGTAAGCTAAGTTGATAAATCTCTCTTAACATTGGATATATTCTTCACGATATATATTTGTGCACATATATACGAATGGGTGAAGGAGGAAAATAATTACACTCATACACATCAAAGAAATCTTGTGAGAACCCAACAATTTGGTATATGAGCTCAGGGGAGGTAACTCTTTCTAAGCTATAATTGCAGGCTAAAAAAATGTGCTCTTTATGAAGCTTCAGGTAACCCATCTAGCTCAACAGAGTGATATAATGGAGAGTGTGCAGATCTACTTCTCTAAGAGTGTCTTTTTAGGTGTCCACATTAAGCCTCGGGAAGAGCATCTGTTGTAGAAGAGGCACAAAACGAACAAGTGAAAATAATTATAATCAGGAGGGAGCACTTTTCACAGTATATCTTCTAACACCACACACCTGCGAAATGAACACAATACACACTAATTGCAATGCTTCACGCATATAAAAAATGTTACAATACTTCTTATGCTTTTTCCAGTAAATTCATGTGCGTCCATAAGAGTAACTGAATATATACAGAAAGCCTAAAAGGTTCCTAGTTAACTCATAACATAACAAATCTAGCGGATTGGAAACTAAACCTTGTACTCAAACAATGAAGTATCTGTAGAAAAGACCGGTAGATCTCGTTCTATTTTCTCTACCAGAACAGATAAAAATTAAATAAGTACATAAAATGTGGCAAAAGAGGATCATACCAGTGAAGTAACAACTGACAAACACCAGCTAAATCAGTTCTTGACGGCATGGGCATCGATGGGGTACTTGTTCTTTACGGAAGACTGCAGAGGAGTTGTACGCTCACGAGAGAACATGTGAGGATGCCGTATGCTATTTTCATCCAGCAGCTGCAAAGGGGCAATAGGTAAAATTTCCATGGTTTTGGTAGGATTAACATGGTCTTGAAAATAGCCTCTAATATATCACTGCTAATTGCTAGTTAAATGTGTCATCTTCAAACCTAAATACGGTCCATATTAATTGCCCTTGCCTTCTAGTGGGAAGTAAGAGTTCAAGATGGACATTTCACAAACAAAATAATAAATAAAGAGCTCATAACATTAATACTTGTGATCAGTGAAGCTTGCACGACGGTATATGAGGAAATAAAAGTCACGACATGTGAAGTTAGCTTTTTATCTTTTTGATACATATATTAATTAAATGGTTGTCTTTCTACCGTGATTTTCCCTCGTACATGTGATACTACTTTTTACTATGTATGTGCGCGCGCTTTTACTTGACAATTGTTCTTGCCAAATGTGGAAGTATAATAAGGTTATAATCAATAACCTGGAAATCTTGGATCCAAAGTTGAACATTCAAATAGACTTTTCCTTAATTATATTGGAATATTTAGTCACAATTGTGACGTTCATTTAAGAAATTAGTGAAATTTAATAAAGGATATGATGCGACTCAGGAGGCATTCAGCCGCCGCCGCCGCTAATTCACCATCTCAACCCTCCTCGCCATCGCTGGCAAAGGCTGTGGCGGGGCCTTCGCCCTCTCTTGTGTCCTCCCTCCTGAAGATTCCATATCCGCCCCACACCGTCTGAAGCTCCCTCTGATGTCCCTCCTGCGGCTTCGGCGGGTGATGCGCTAGATCCGGCCATTCTCGCAGCCGATCTGCTCGCTTCTGTGGCTTCTCATGGAGGCACCACGAAGCACTGATAGGCTCCTCCGTGGCATGGAGGTGAACGCCATGGGCCAGCATGGCCTTGGCCAGGAGGGCCGTGTCGCCAGTTTGCTTGGGCATGTGGCCTTTGCGGTGTGCCAGACGGCCACCCGTGGTCGTCCTCCTCCGTTGACGCCTTTGGTTGGGTGGCTACAGCCCAGTGGATTGTGGCCTTTCCCCACTACTAGTGTGCCCAGATCCGGTTATGTAGCTTGTACTAACTTGGTTCCGAGATGCTGAAAAGCTTGTTTGTGGGTTTTGACGGCTGTTACTCCTGTCAATCTGCCTTCGACGGTGAAATGCAATCTACGGGCGACGGCTTGACACGGAGAATATGGTTGTGCAGTGACAGTGGAATGGTCCAGCGTATGTAGCTGCTGGGATCGTAGAAAGTGGTGGAACAACTCATGATTGACTTTGATTCGTTGGTGCTTCTCGAGTACCTAGTCTAGAGCAGCGGGGTTAAAATCCTAGGTATGAGTCGAGTTGGTTTTAACTGACAATGGTGATATTTTTGTGCCGATACCTTGTTGAAGACACTGCTTGGATATGCTCAGACCCGTTCAGGGTGAAAACCTGGAAATCTTGCCTTTGTTGGTTGGATCCGTTGACAGTGTCGTCCTTCGTGAAGGCGTTGTTATTGAAGAACTTTTCTCACTGTCCATCTGGTGTCAAAAGTTGGTCGGTGCAGATATGATCATTGTTGTAGTTTATCGATCTTTGATCATTTGGTTTTTCTTCCTTGCTTAGGCATAACTTTGGTCTTATATGAGTTTGTTGTTTGCTAACGGGTTTATGTGTGTTGGCGTTGGTCGTATGCATCCTAACTATGCAGAGGTCGGGTGTGCACTTATTGTGTTTGTATCC